>NC_092158.1:98344753-98552253 GCF_045791955.1 Oncorhynchus clarkii lewisi | reverse complement strand
GGGTTGGGTTAGGGTTAAGGATAGAGTTGGGTTGAAGCTTGGTTTAGGGTTAGGGTAGGGTTAGGGTTGGGTTGGGGTTAAGGATACGGTTAGGTTTGTGAATAGGGTTGGGTTAGGGTTAGGGGTAGGGTTAAGGATAGGGTTGTGAATAGGGTTGGGTTGGGTTAGGGTTGGGTTGGGTTGGTGTTAGGGTTGGGTTAGGGTTAAGGATAGGGTTGTGAATAGGGTTGGGTTGGGTTAGGGTTGGGTTGGGTTGGTGTTCAGGTTAGGTTTTGGTTAGGGTTAGAGTCGGGTTAGGGTTAGGGTTGGGTTGGTGTTAGGGTTGGGTTAGGGTTAAGGATAGGGTTGTGAATAGGGTTGGGTTGGGTTAGGGTTGGGTTGTGTTGGTGTTCAGTTTAGGTTTTGGTTAGGGTTAGAGTTGGGTTAGGGTTGGGTTGGGTTAGGGATAGAGTTAGGGTTGTGCATAGGGTTGGGTTGAATCTAGGGTTAGGGTTAGGGTTGGGTTAGGGTTAAGGATAGAGTTGGGTTAGGATTAGTGTTGGATTAGGGTTTGGTTGGTGTTAGGGTTAGGGTTGGGTTGGTGTTACGGTTAGGGTTGGAAAACAAAACAAACAACAACACAAAGAATATACTGTGGTGTTGATGGTATCCTCAATGAAATGATCGAATATACAGATAACAAATTCCAATTGGCTATACTAAAACTCTTTAACATCATCCTTAGCTCTGGCATCTTCCCCAATATTTGGAACCAAGGACTGATCACCCCAATCCACAAAAGTGGAGACAAATTTGAACCCCAATAACTACCGTGGAATATGTGTCAACAGTAACCTTGGGAAAATCCTCTGCATTATCATTAACAGCAGACTCGTACATTTCCTCAATGAAAACAATGTACTGAGCAAATGTCAAATTGGCTTTTTACCAAATTACTGTACAACAGACCATGTATTCACCCTGCACACCCTAATTGACAACCAAACAAACCAAAACAAAGGCAAAGTCTTCTCATGCTTTGTTGATTTCAAAAAAGCCTTCGACTCAATTTGGCATGAGAGTCTGCTATACAAACTGATGGAAAGTGGTGTTGGGGGTAAAACATACGACATTATAAAATCCATGTACACAAACAACAAGTGTTAAAATTGGCAAAAAACACACACATTTCTTCACACAAGGTCGTGGGGTGAGACAGGGATGCAGCTTAAGCCCCACCCTCTTCAACATATATATCAACGAATTGGCGCGGGCACTAGAAAAGTCTGCAGCACCCGGCCTCACCCTACTAGAATCCGAAGTCAAATGTCTAGCACCTAGATCTAGCACCTAGATCTTATGCACAGATTCTGTCAGGCCTGGGCCCTGACAGTAAATCTCAGTAAGACCAAAATAATGGTGTTCCAAAAAAGGTCCAGTCACCAGGACCACAAAATACAAATTCCACCTAGACACTGTTGCCCTAGAGCACACAAAAAACTATACATACCTTGGCCTAAACATCAGCGCCACAGGTAACTTCCACAAAGCTGTGAACGATCAGAGAGACAAGGCAAGAAGGGCATTCTGTGCCATCAAAAGGAACATACATTTCAACATACCAATTAGGATTTGGCTAAAAAAATACTTGAATCAGTCATAGAGCCCATTGCCCTTTATGGTTGTGAGGTGTGTGGTCCGCTCACCAACCAAGACTTCACAAAATGGGACAAACACCAAATTGAGACTCTGCACGCAGAATTCTGCAAAAATATCCTCTCTGTACAACGTAGAACACCAAATAATGCATGCAGAGCAGAATTAGGCCGATACCCACTAATTATCAAGATCCAGAAAAGAGACATTAAATTCTATAACCACCTCAAAGGAAGCGATTCCCAAACCTTCCATAACAAAGCCATCACCTACAGAGAGCTGAACCTGGAGAAGAGTCCCCTAAGCAAGCTGGTCCTGGGGCTCTGTTCACAAACACACCCTACAGAGCCCCAGGACAGCAGCACAATTAGACCCAACCAAATAATGAGAAAACAAAAAGATAATTACTTGACACATTGGAAAGAATTAACAAAAAAAACAGAGCAAACTAGAATGCTATTTGGCCCTACACAGAGAGTACACAGCGGCAGAAAACCTGACCACTGTGACTGACCCAAAATTAAGGAAAGCTTTGACTATATACAGACTTAGTGAGCATAGCCTTGCTATTGAGAAAGGCCGCCGTAGGCAGACATGGCTCTCAAGAGAAGACAGGCTATGTGCTCACTGCCCACAAAATGAGGTGGAAACTGAGCTGCACTTCCTAACCTCCTGCCCAATGTATGACCATATTAGAAAGACATATTTCCCTCAGATTACACAGATCCACAAAGAATTCGAAAACAAATCCAATTTTGATAAACTCCCATATCTACTGGGTGAAATTCCACAGTGTGCCATCACAGCAGCAAGATGTGTGACCTGTTGCCACGAGAAGGGCAGCCAGTGAAGAACAAACACCATTACAACCCATATTTATGCTTATTTATTTTATCTTGTGTCCTTTAACCATTTGTACATTGTTAAAACACTGTATATATATACTATGACATTTGTAATGTCTTTATTGTTTTGAATCTTCTGTATGTGTAATGTTTACTGTTCATTTTTATTGTTTATTTCACTTTATATATCCACTTTATATATTATCTACCTCACTTGCTTTGGCAATGTTAACACATGTTTCCCATGCCAATAAAGCCCTTGAATTGAATTGAATTGAATTGAATTGACAGAGAGAGAGAGAGAGAGAGGGCTGGATAGAGAGCGAGAGAGAGGAGAGAGAGAGAGAGAGAGAGAGATAGAGAGAGAGGGATTCTTTAACCAGTTTGGCTCATTGGACAGGTCAGAGTCTATGTTTGTGAGAGATAGGGGAGTGTGGAGACGGAGAGAGGAGCGAAGAGAGACAGGGAGATACTACAGACATTATCACAACCTACCCCTAGAGGAAGACAAATAAACTGTTTTGTTAGTTTGTCAATCTTACATTCATGGTCACAAAACAATCCCATCATTGTGGCAGAGAGAGAGAGAGAGAAGACTGGATAACACTCAGTCATCCTTTTTATGTCTCTATTTGGTTTGATCAGGGTGTGATGTGGGGTGGGCATTCTATGTTTTGGTAGGGTGTGGTTCTCAGCTGTCTATCGTTGTCTCTGATTGGTTAGGTCAGGGTGTGATGTGGGGTGGGCATTCTATGTTTTGGCCAGGTGTGGTTCTCAGTCAGGGACAGCTGTCTATCGTTGTCTCTGATTGGTTAGGTCAGGGTGTGATGTGGGGTGGGCATTCTATGTTTTGGCCAGGTGTGGTTCTCAGTCAGGGACAGCTGTCTATCGTTGTCTCTGATTGGTTAGGTCAGGGTGTGATGTGGGGTGGGCATTCTATGTTTTGGCCAGGTATGGTTCTCAATCAGGGACAGCTGTCTATCGTTGTCTCTGATTGGTTTGGTCAGGGTGTGATGTGGGGTGGGCATTCTATGTTTTGGCCAGGTGTGGTTCTCAGTCAGGGACAGCTGTCTATCGTTATCTCTGATTGGGAAACATACTTAGGTAGCCCTTTTCCCTCCTATCAGTGTGGGAAGTTAACTTTGTTAGTGGCTCTTTGCCCTGATTGGGAACCATACTTAGGTAGCCCTTTTCCCTCCTTTCAGTGTTGGAAGTTAACTTTGTTAGTGGCTCTTTGCCCTGATTGGGAACCATACTTAGGTAGCCCTTTTCCCTCCTTTCAGTGTGGGAAGTTAACTTTGTTAGTGGCTCTTTGCCCTGATTGGGAACCATACTTAGGTAGCCCTTTTCCATCCTTTCAGTGTTGGAAGTTAACTTTGTTAGTGGCTCTTTGCCCTGTAAGCTTCACGGTTGTTTTTCATTTGTTGTTTTGTTGGCGACATTTGTACGACAAATGTACGCTCACCACCCTGCACCTTAGTCTTCTTCAGCATCGGCCGTGACAGTATGTAGGGAATAGGGTGTTATAGAGCCCTGGTCAAAGTAGTGCACTATGTAGGGAATAGGGTGTTATAGAGCTCTGGTCAAAGTAGTGCACTATGTAGGGAATAGGGTGTTATAGAGCTCTGGTCAAAGTAGTGCACTATGTAGGGAATAGGGTGTTATAGAGCTCTGGTCTAAAGTAGTGTACTATGTAGGGAATAGGGTGTTATAGAGCTCTGGTCAAAGTAGTGCACTATGTAGGGAAAAGGGTGTTATAGAGCTCTGGTCAAAGTAGTGCACTATGTAGGGAATAGGGTGTTATAGAGCTCTGGTCTAAAGTAGTGTACTACAGTATGTAGGGAATAGGGTGTTATAGAGCTCTGGTCTAAAGTAGTGCACTATATAGGGAATAGGGTGTTATAGAGCTCTGGTCAAAGTAGTGCACTATGTAGGGAATAGGGTGTTATAAAACTCTGGTCAAAGTAATGCACTATGTAGGGAATAGGGTGTTATAGAGCTCTGGTCTAAAGTAGTGCACTATGTAGGGAATAGGGTGTTATAGAGCTCTGGTCAAAGTAGTGCACTATGTAGGGAATAGGGTGTTATAGAGCTCTGGTCAAAGTAGTGCACTATGTAGGGAATAGGGTGTTATAGAGTTCTGGTCTAAAGTAGTGTACTACAGTATGTAGGGAATAGGGTGTTACAGAGCTCTGGTCTAAAGTAGTGCACTATGTAGGGAATAGGGTGTTATAGAGCTCTGGTCAAAGTAGTGCACTATGTAGGGAATAGGGTGTTATAGAGCTCTGGTCAAAGTAGTGCACTATGTAGGGAATAGGGTGTTATAGAGCTCTGGACAAAAGCAGTGTACTACAGTATGTAGGGAATAGGGTGTTATAAATCTCTGGTCTAAAGTAGTGCACTACAGTATGTAGGGAATAGGGTGTTATAGAGCTCTGGTCAAAAGTAGTGCACTATGTAGGGAATAGGGTGTCATACAGCTCTGTTCAAAGTAGTGTACTCTATTGGGAATAGGGTGCCACTTTTGGACTTAAACTCTGACTTGAATCACTGGTCCTGGAGACTGCTAGTTGTCAATACAGTGTTGTTATTAATGATTAACCTTGAAATGCAGTGGTCTGAATCAGGGTCACACAGTGTTTGTTGGAAGTCTTAATTAAACAAATCTACTTTGAGACAAAGGTATCACCACAAACACATGGTTCTGGGCTTAATGAAAGAAGACACCTGTACCATGTCAGATATGGAGTTGAAATGGATTACATGTTGAGTTGCATCCCAATATATTCACTTTATATACATCACAGATGACTGAAATATAACAAAACCATTTGGCAGAGAAACACCGGATATTCAGCCTTAAAAAACAATTCATGTTTATTAATTATAAAAAATATGAATAACATTCCACTTTCGAGGTCACTAGGTAATCTGACTGCAGGAAGGCAGTAGCTACACAGCGATTGTGTAAACCCATGGCTTGAATACAAAGTGAATCAGTAACTAAAATGACACACAGGTTCTTGACATTGGGGAGGTGAATAAACTGTTCCCAGGGTTTCATTCTCAACACAAAGGAAACTCTCACTGACTTGACATGTTCTGGTTGTGAATTCAGGCTACAAGGTAAGAATCCTACCAGTGATTTTGTAAAGTGTGTAGAGACATTAAATGTATGGTGTTATTTTAGTTTAGTGTCTGACAGTAAAACACTCAGATGTAACAGTCCATTTCACCTGGGACAGCTACGTGACAGTTCAATCATACAAAATGGCGCTAACTGTGTTAGGGTTAGGGAACATAATTGTTCATATATTCCTATATTCTGGTTATTTTACAATTTGTGTATTTTTTATGTATAAATTGTAAATCTTCTTTCAGAATATCAGAACATTTGTTGTTTTCTAAATTCCAATGAGCTCCTGCTTCCTGTGTAATTTGGTATAAACCACTGAACAGACTTTTCTTAACATTAATATTATGAACTGAATTCAGTAACAGCATCATAATATCATACCTGTTGAACAAAGCAACACACTAGAATGAGAGAAATTATTAAAAGAGAAAGTGAGACATTATTGTTAATATTATTATATATTATATTGTTATTATTATATTATTATTATTATTATTATTGTTATTGTTCTTCTTCTTCTTATTGTTATTATTGTTATTATTATTATTATTAGTTCCACTACATGGAAAAAAGTTGAAAAATATCAGTCACAACTACATGTTCATGTGATGCATTAAATTACCTGACTGTTTGGATGTGTCTGTTAGTAAATGTTTTATTTCTAAGAGATAATGAATAATAGAGAACATGTGACCTTCAAGAAATACTGTGTTAACCACAACCAACATGTTGGATCTCTGTTTAGTTGTCACTGTGTTAACCACAACCAACATGTTGGATCTCTGTTTAGTTGTCACTGTGTTAACCACAACCAACATGCTGGATCTCTGTTTAGTTGTCACTGTGTTAACCACAACTAACATGTTGGATCTCTGTTTAGTTGTCACTGTGTTAACCACAACCAACATGTTGGATCTCTGTTTAGTTGTCACTGTGTTAACCACAACCAACATGTTGGATCTCTGTTTAGTTGTCACTGTGTTAACCACAACCAACATGTTGGATCTCTGTTTAGTTGTCACTGTGTTAACCACAACCAACATGTTGGATCTCTGTTTAGTTGTCACTGTGTTAACCACAACCAACATGTTGGATCTCTGTTTAGTTGTCACTGTGTTAAATCAAATCAAATCAAATTTTATTTGTCACATACACATGGTTAGCAGATGTTAATGCGAGTGTAGCGAAATGCTTGTGCTTCTAGTTCCGACAATGCAGTAATAACCAACAAGTAATCTAACTAACAATTCCAAAAAACTACTGTCTTATACACAGTGTAAGGGGATAAAGAATATGTACATAAGGATATATGAATGAGTGATGGTACAGAGCAGCATAGGCAAGATACAGTAGATGATATTGAGTACAGTATAACATATGAGATGAGTATGTAAACAAAGTGGCATGGTTAAAGTGGCTAGTGATACATGTATTACATAAGGATACAGTCGATGATATAGAGTACAGTATATACGTATGCATGTGAGATGAATAAGGTAGCATTGTTTAAACCAACATGTTGGATATCTGTTTAGGGGTCAGTGCTCTAAAATGAGTCTCTCTGGGGAGAGAGAGGAGGGGGTCCCTGCCTCTAAAATGAGTCTCTCAGGGGAACATGACAGCAAAGCTAAGAGGTGAGATGACAATGTCTTTAAGTTATAAACGTTATATACACAATTTTTTAACATTTGTTATTGTTCATTAGAAACTATCTATAGACACAATCATTTAGCCTGCTATTAATTATTGCCTAATATGTCATCATAACCTTGTTGTTTTGACTAATTCTGATCGTTGTTACAAGCTGAATTTTGACAATATTACCGTTATATCAACAATCTTCACTCTTGTTTAAACCAAAAAGGATTCTATCTTCCTTAATATACAGAACCACTATAGAATCCTTTACAGGAGGAAAGGAAGTGTATCTTCTTCACGTCTCTACTCTGAGATGCTTTGTGGATATGGGATATATATATATATAGAACCCTTTATAGGAGGTCTTGGGCCCAGATTTCAAAATATTTTTTAAAAAACTTAGAAAGTTTGTTTAACATAATCATTAAAAAATTATAATAAAAAAATATGAATATTACTAATGTAACCCACTGTAAAGAGTTTATATTATATTATATAATATATATATATAATATAATAATATATTATACAATATAAATATATATATAATATAAATATATAATATACATATATTATATATATTACTAATGTAACCCACTGTAAAGAGTTTATATTATATTATATAATATATATATATAATATAATAATATATTATACAATATAAATATATATATAATATATTATATATATTACTAATGTAACCCACTGTAAAGACTGGGTTTAGTTATTTTGTGCCACTGTTCTGGAACTTCCCCCGTTCTCGTACAGAACTGTCCCTGTACGGTGCCAAGCGGTTAAGCGTAGACTGGGCTGAGGTGATCTTGGGGAATAATTACAGAGTTCACTACAGTGTTGAGATGCCGAAGTTTATTATTCAATTAGCTTTTTTCTTAATGGTCAGGGACAGTAGGAGTGTAGACAGATCCTTTTCACTCTCTGTCCTTGTTTCAATTTGTGGTTCACCGGATTCGTCATCATCCTCATCCTCGAGACGAGGGACAGACAACGACCTGCTAGCTAGCCAAGCTAGTCGGTACAGCTAGCTAAGCAACATCCTGGTTATCCTAGCTACCAAATCAAATCAAATGTATTTATAAAGCCCTTCTTACATCAGCTGATGTCACAAAGTGCTGTACAGGAACCCAGCGTAAAACCCTAAACAGCAAGAAATGCAGGTGTAGAAGCACGGTGGCTAGGAAAAAATCCCTAGAAAGGCCAGAACCTAGGAAGAAACCTAGAGAGGAACCAGGCTATAAGGGGTGGCCAGTCCTGTTCTGGCTGTGCCGGATGGAGATTATAAAAGAACATGGCCAAGATGTTCAAATGTTCATAGATGACCAGCAGGGTCAGAGAATAATAATCGCAGTGGTTGTAACAGGTCAGCACCTAAGGAGTAAATGTCAGTTGGCTTTTCATAGCCGATCATTCAGAGTATCTCTACCACTCCTGCTGTCTCTAGAGAGTTGAAAACAGCAGGTCTGGGACAGGTAGCACGTCCGGTGAACAGGTCAGGGTTCCATAACCGCAGGCAGAACAGTTGAAACCGGAGCAGCAGCACGGCCAGGTGGATTGGGGACAGCAAGGAGTCATCAGGCCAGGTAGTCCTGAGGCATGGTCCAAGGGCTCAGGTCCTCTGAGAGAGAGAAAGAAAGAAAGAATGAAAGAGAGAGAGAGAATTAGAGAGAGCATACTTAAATTCACACAGGACACCGGATAAGATAGGAGAAATACTCCAGACCCTAACCCCCCGACACATAAACTACTGCAGCAGAAATACGGGAGGATGAGACAGGAGGGGTCAGGAGACACTGTGGCCCCATCCGACGATACCCCCGGACAGGGCCAAACAGGCAGGATATAACCCCACACACTTTGCCAAACCACAGCACCCACACCACTAGAGGGATATCTTCAACCACCAACTTACCATCCTGAGACAAGGCCGAGTATAGCCCACAAAGATCTCCGCCACCGCACAACCCAAGGGGGGTTATCATATAACTGAAGTTTATTTAGTGCTTTATCTCTACATCATCACCGGCTGTCTGCATTTCTTGTGGACCGATGGAGCTCCCCGGTTGTTTCTTCCACCTGTTAAGTCCCATGGAGGGCTTCTCCTTCTTTCGTTGACGGATGCTGGCTACCTCTGTCCGGTTCTCCTCTCTTCACAAGATGGACGGTAACTTAGTAGTGTTTAAACCCTCTGTGTCCAAGGACCACATTTTTGAATATTGTTTTCGTGGCGCCTCAATAGGCTGAACACATTACGATTTCAATGTTTTTTTCTGATAAAAACTAGTTCATTGCATCCGTCATGGAGCCCAGTTTCATAACATTACATTATCTTATATTATGTCTCTAGTTATGAAGTAATGGTGAAAAAACAGACCTTATTTTACGTCATGTTTCACTGCCAGCTCCTCGCAGCTAGTTCTATTGAGCACCGTGGCACCAACTCACCTTCTGAAATATACAGCCAAATAATCACTAGTCAGGTGTTCAAACCTCAACATTAGTATACATGCATTTTCAAATATTTTCTTAATATCTCATATTGGGACTAAACAGGAATAGAAAAGATGAGACTGCATCTTCCAGCCCGACAACAATGACATCATCCAACGGTTAGCGAATTTACCTCAACATTCCCCTCATTTGCGCGACAAGGCAGAGTAACCACACAAGCTTATTGGCGGTGGCTGAGTTGTCTGCTTGTGAGAGAAGTTGGAGAGCGGGTCGATGCTGGTTGATGAATTGACAATGAATGTACTATAGTAAAGGGAACATTTCCTGTGAGGGGAGTGGTGGTGTATCCAGGGAGAGAACTAAACTACTCTATTGTGGTCTTCTGCTGCCATCTATTGGAATTATTTAGCAACTAAAGTAGCACTGAATAATGTGTCATTCCTTACTAAACTAGTAACTCAGAATTGCAAAATATAACATTTTCTAGTTCATTTTACCATTAAATAACCATTTATAGTGTAACAAACATTGAAACTGACATAAACCAAAAACACCATACATTTAGTAGATGAGAGATGTAATGTTGTGTCGAAGTCCAATCAAGCAGGAGAGACCAGCCTCCCCTGTTCCCAGCTGTGTGTCCATGAAGAGTGACTGGTCTATGGAACATCCTATAGAGTTTAGAGAGGGAGACTTTTCTACTGAACAAAGGTAAGAAGAACTCATGGGTCCTGGTCAGTGAGTTAAACAACACTGTCTCTAGTCATTTCTCCTCTCCCATTGTCCCATTTATTTTTGTTGTTTTCATAATCCATAGGCTAATCATTTTGACCATTTTCAAAGTCCTAAAACAATATTAAACAAACACAATATTCCCTCCGTGTGTGTGTGTGTGTGTGTGTGTGTGTGTGTGTGTGTGTGTGTGTGTGTACTCGCTGGATGAGTATTCTCTATCCTGATTGCCTAGTCACTTATACCCCTACTTACATGTGGATATGAACCTCAACTACCTGGTACCCCTGCACATTGACTCAGTACTGGTACTCCTTATAGTCTCATTATTACCTCAACTACCTGGTACCCTGCACATTGACTCAGTACTGGTACTCCTTATAGTCTCATTATTACCTCAACTACCTGGTACCCTGCACATTGACTCAGTACTGGTACTCCTTATAGTCTCATTATTACCTCAACTACCTGGTACCCTGCACATTGACTCAGTACTGGTTCTCCTTATAGTCTCATTATTACCTCAACTACCTGGTACCCTGCACATTGACTCAGTACTGGTACTCCTTATAGCCTCATTATTTTTATTTTGTGTTACTATTTCCAAGGTACAAGGACAATGTAGCACGTCTGGTGAACAGGTTCCATATCCTCAGTCAGACCGGTACAAACAGGATCAGCAGCACAACAAGGTATCAGGTCTGGTGGATTATGTATTGATACTGATAGGATGGAAAGAAAGTGAGCGCTGCTCTCAGATCAGCTTTCTCCATTCAAATATTAACAGGTTTAGGCTGGTCATCGATGACATGTAGACTTTCATCTGCATATCACTAACAACCCACTACTATACATTATAGCCTAGTCTACTTTACATAATATAACATCTACATATCACTAACAACCCACTACTATACATTATAACCTAGTCTACTTTACATAATATAACATCTACATATCACTAACAACCCACTACTATACATCATAACCTAGTCTACTTTACATAATATAACATCTACATATCACTAACAACCCACTATTATACATTATAACCTAGTCTACTTTACATAATATAACATCTACATATCACTACCAACCCACTACTATACATTATAACCTAGTCTACTTTACATAATATAACATCTACATATCACTAACAACCCACTACTATACATTATAACCTAGTCTACTTTACATAATATAACATATCACTAACAACCCACTACTATACATTATAACCTAGTCTACTTTACATAATATAACATCTACATATCACTAACAACCCACTACTATACATTATAACCTAGCCTACTTTACATAATATAACATATCACTAACAACCCACTACTATACATTATAACCTAGTCTACTTTACATAATATAACATCTACATATCACTAACAACCCACTATTATACATTATAACCTAGTCTACTTTACATAATATAACATCTACACATCACTAACAACCCACTACTATACATTATAACCTAGTCTACTTTACATAATATAACATCTACATATCACTAACAACCCACTACTATACATTATAACCTAGTCTACTTTACATAATATAACATATCACTAACAACCCACTACTATACATTATAACCTAGTCTACTTTACATAATATAACATATCACTAACAACCCACTACTATACATTATAACCTAGTCTACTTTACATAATATAACATATCACTAACAACCCACTATTATACATTATAACCTAGTCTACTTTACATAATATAACATCTACATATCACTAACAACCCACTACTATACATTATAACCTAGTCTACTTTACATAATATAACATCTACATATCACTAACAACCCACTACTATACATTATAACCTAGTCTACTTTACATAATATAACATCTACATATCACTAACAACCACTATTATACATTATAACCTAGTCTACTTTACATAATATAACATCTACATATCACTAACAACCCACTACTATACATTATAACCTAGTCTACTTTACATAATATAACATCTACATATCACTAACAACCCACTACTATACATTATAACCTAGTCTACTTTACATAATATAACATCTACATATCACTAACAACCCACTACTATACATTATAACCTAGTCTACTTTACATAATATAACCTCTACATATCACTAACAACCCACTACTATACATTATAACCTAGTCTACTTTACATAATATAACATATCACTAACAACCCACTACTATACATTATAACCTAGTCTACTTTACATAATATAACATCTACATATCACTAACAACCCACTACTATACATTATAACCTAGTCTACTTTACATAATATAACATCTACATATCACTAACAACCCACTACTATACATTATAACCTAGTCTACTTTACATAATATAACATCTACATATCACTAACAACCCACTACTATACATTATAACCTAGTCTACTTTACATAATATAACATCTACATATCACTAACAACCCACTATTATACATTATAACCTAGTCTACTTTACATAATATAACATCTACATATCACTAACAACCCACTATTATACATTATAACCTAGTCTACTTTACATAATATAACATCTACATATCACTAACAACCCACTACTATACATTATAATCTAGTCTACTTTACATAATATAACATCTACATATCACTAACAACCCACTACTATACATTATAACCTAGTCTACTTTACATAATATAACATATCACTAACAACCCACTACTATACATTATAACCTAGTCTACTTTACATAATATAACATCACATATCACTAACAACCCACTACTATACATTATAACCTAGTCTACTTTACATAATATAACATCTACATATCACTAACAACCCACTACTATACATTATAACCTAGTCTACTTTACATAATATAACATCTACATATCACTAACAACCCACTACTATACATTATAACCTAGTCTACTTTACATAATATAACATATCACTAACAACCCACTACTATACATTATAACCTAGTCTACTTTACATAATATAACATCTACATATCACTAACAACCCACTACTATACATTATAACCTAGTCTACTTTACATAATATAACATATCACTAACAACCCACTACTATACATTATAACCTAGTCTACTTTACATAATATAACATCTACATATCACTAACAACCCACTACTATACATTATAACCTAGTCTACTTTACATAATATAACATCTATATATCACTAACAACCCACTACTATACATTATAACCTAGTCTACTTTACATAATATAACATCTATATATCACTAACAACCCACTACTATACATTATAACCTAGTCTACTTTACATAATATAACATCTACATATCACTAACAACCCACTACTATACATTATAATCTAGTCTACTTTACATAATATAACATCTACATATCACTAACAACCCACTACTATACATTATAACCTAGTCTACTTTACATAATATAACATCTCTTACTTGTTGCTAATAAACTTTCTGAATGGATCAAAGATTTCCCCCTCAGATCAATCATGTCCATTTTAGCCCTTCTGTCTACATTCTCAGATACATTTAGATAATAACAGATTAAAAGACAATAAATAGCCCACCTTTAAATAATAAAATAAGAATTTGTTCTTAACTGACTTAAATAAAAAAATTGAATAAAAATAATTGTGAGACATGGCCTTGTGCTGCTGTAATGTCTAGAACTACCTTAAAAGTGACTTATTATTATTGACAGTTACCATGGAGAAGAGATGTCACATCTACATATTCATGTGATTGTATTAAATAACCTGACTGTTTCGATATGTCTGTTAGTAAATGTTTTTACAAGGAATTATTAATAAATTATAACAATTGACATTCAATAATTACTGTGTTAACCAAAACCAACATGCTGGATCTCTGTTTAGGGGTCAGTTCTCTAAAATGAGTCTCTCTGGGGAGAGAGATGAGGGGGACCCTGCCTCAAAAATGAGACTCTCTGGGGAGAGAGAGGGAGGACCTGACACCAAAGCTAAGAGGTGAGATGACAGTTGTGTTTAGGAATTATTTTGAGTTTCTTTCAAAAATGCTATTTCCAACAATGTTCACATTAGTTTTTAAAATCAGAAATGGTTGCTTATGGCTTATTATTTAACAACATGATGTTGGTTGCTTATGGTTTATTATTTAACAACATGATGTTGGTTGCTTTTCCTCCAAAGGGAGAACTTGAAATAACACGATGTAGAGAATTAAATCATCAAAAGAAAAACGTGTTTATTTTACACTCTCAGAAAATAAGGTTCCTTCTAGAACCAAAAAGGCTTCTATCACTTCATTAATATATGGAACCACTAAAAGTGATATATATGTTTGGGTTCAGTGAAGAAGAACATCTAGAGTTCTGATCAACAAAAGGTTAATGTTTTGAGGATGTGAACCCAGCAGTCCTCCAGTGGTCAGATCAAGTCCGTCTGTATTTTCCAGCACCCGGCCTGGGATTCAAACCAGCCACCTTTCAACCACAAGTCCAATTCCTGCCACAGCTACAACTCTTTAGCCTTTGGGCGAAAACCTGAGTTAATCTTCAGAAATAAGCATGAATTAATCTGCCAAAATTAAGACAAAATGGTATCACTTGCCAAAAGCACAAGACATACTGTTGCATGTAGATCTATATTATTTATGGATTGATCATATAGAAATATCAAACATTATTTTTAACTACTACAAAGCAATTACATGTGGCTCAGGAACCACTGACTCACTGCATTATTCTATAGTATTATCAAGACACCTGCTGTTAACTCTTAACTACTTAGGACAGCTGCTGTTAACTCTTAAAACTACTTAGGACACCTGCTGTTAACTCTTAACTACTTAGGACACCTGCTGTTAACTCTTAACTTAGGACACCTGCTGTTAACTCTTAACTACTTAGGACACCTGCTGTTAACTCTTAACTACTTAGGACACCTGCTGTTAACTCTTAACTACTTAGGACAGCTGCTGTTAACTCTTAACTACTTAGGACAGCTGCTGTTAACTCTTAACTACTTAGGACACCTGCTGTTAACTCTTAACTACTTAGGACAGCTCATGAGGTGTCCTAAATATCTGCTGACTAGGTGGGACTAGAGACTTCATGCATAGCTTTAATGTATACCCATAAGTGTAAACTGTCTTTATTCTCAGCACTTATACGACCAATTTTCTAGTCTGAGACACTTTGGCGAGATGGACCCAGATCTTAACATATTGTTATAAAAAAAACAGAATGTTTATTTTACGTAATAATAAAAAATGAATATTACTAATGTAACCCACTGTAAAGACTGGGTTTAGTTGATTGTGTTGCACTGATCATGTCCGCGTTCTGGAACTGTCCGCGTCCCCGTACAGAACTGTCCGCGTCCCCGTACAGAACTGTCCGCGTCCCCGTACAGAACTGTCCTCGTCCACGTTCAGTGTGGCGCCAAGCCGGTTACGCGCAGAGTGGACTGAGGTGATCTTGGGGAATAACGACGGAGTTTGTTACAGTGTTGAGACACCGAAGTTTACTGTTCAATTTGCTTTTTTCTTTACGGTCAGGGACAGTATGAGTGTAGCCAGATCCTTTTCACTCTCTATTCTTTTTTTATTTTGTGGTTCACCGGATTCATCATCGAGACGAAAGACAGACGAACGACCTGCTAGCTAGTCGGTACAGCTCAGTAAACTAGCTAGCTACTCTACCAGCAGCATCCTAGTTATCCTAGCTAGTCGGTACAGCTCGGTAAGCTAGCTAGTTACTCTACCAGCAGCATCCTAGTTATCCTAGCTATTCGGTACAGCTCGGTAAGCTAGCTAGCTACTCTACCAGCAGCATCCTAGTTATCCTAGCTAGTCGGTACAGCTCGGTAAGCTAGCTAGCTACTCTACCAGCAGCATCCTAGTTATCCTAGCTACTCGGTACAGCTCGGTAAGCTAGCTAGCTACTCTACCAGCAGCATCCTAGTTACCATAGCTACCACTACATCATCACCGGCTGTCTGCATTTCTTGTGGACCGATGGAGCTCCCCGGTTGTTTCTTCCACCTGTTAAATCCCGGTGAGGCTTCTCCCTCTCTCGTTGACGGATGCTGGCTACCTCTGTCCGGTTCTCCTCTCTTCACTAGATGGACGGTAACTTTAGTGTTTAAACCCTCTGTGTCCAAGGACCAAACTTTTGAATATTATTTTATTGTATATTATTATGTAGGTATTGAACCCCGGGTAAATAATCACTAGTCAGAACCTCAACCTCAGTATACATTCATTATAAAAATCATCTTAATATCTGATATTGTGAGTAAACAACCTCGAGAGTGCGTCTTCCAGCCCTCCAATAAATTACATCATTCAACCCTCCCGGTTAGTAAATTTACCTCAACATCCCCCGGAGAAGGCAGAGTAACGACACCAGCCTTTTAGCGGGGCTGACAGACTGACTACAACGCTCGCGTCACTAAATGAATCTCGTTATTAAAAATGACACACTGCTCTCGCGCGCCAACGAGCGTCTAGAAGTCAGTTCTATTTGTGACGCAGTTCGCGCTGCATCTTTTCATTGGTTTATAGACGCAGGTACCCACGTGGCATCTCCTCATTGGTTAATAGAAGCAGGTACCCACGTGGCATCTCCTCATTGGTATATAGAAGCAGGTACCCACGTGCCATCTCCTCATTGGTTAATAGAAGCAGGTACCCACGTGCCATCTCCTCATTGGTTAATAGAAGCAGGTACCCACGTGCCATCTCCTCATTGGTTAATAGAAGCAGGTACCCACGCGCCATCTCCTCATTGGTTTATAGAAGCAGGTACCCACGTGCCATCTCCTCATTGGTATATAGAAGCAGGTACCCACGTGCCATCTCCTCATTGGTTAATAGAAGCAGGTACCCACGTGCCATCTCCTCATTGGTTAATAGAAGCAGGTACCCACGTGCCATCTCCTCATTGGTTAATAGAAGCAGGTACCCACGTGCCATCTCCTCATTGGTTTATAGAAGCAGGTACCCACGTGCCATCTCCTCATTGGTTTATAGACGCAGGTACCCACGTGCCATCTCCTCATTGGTTTATAGACGCAGGTACCCACGTGGCATCTCCTCATTGGTTTATAGACGCAGGTACCCACGTGCCATCTCCTCATTGGTTTATAGACGCAGGTACCCACGTGGCATCTCCTCATTGGTTTATAGAAGCAGGTACCCACGTGGCATCTCCTCATTGGTTTATAGACGCAGGTACCCACGTGCCATCTCCTCATTGGTTTATAGACGCAGGTACCCACGTGGCATCTTTTCATTGGTTTATAGACGCAGGTACCCACGTGGCATCTCCTCATTGGTTAATACAAGCAGGTACCCACGTGGCATCTCCTCATTGGTTAATAGAAGCAGGTACCCACGTGGCATCTCCTCATTGGTTAATACAAGCAGGTACCCACGTGGCATCTCCTCATTGGTTAATACAAGCATGTACCCACGTGGCATCTCCTCATTGGTTAATAGAAGCAGGTACCCACGTGGCATCTCCTCATTGGTTAATACAAGCAGGTACCCACGTGCCATCTCCTCATTGGTTTATAGAAGCAGGTACCCACGTGGCATCTCCTCATTGGTTTATAGACGCAGGTACCCACGTGCCATCTCCTCATTGGTTTATAGAAGCAGGTACCCACGTGGCATCTCCTCATTGGTTTATAGAAGCAGGTACCCACGTGCCATCTCCTCATTGGTTTATAGAAGCAGGTACCCACGTGCCATCTCCTCATTGGTTTATAGACGCAGGTACCCACGTGGCATCTCCTCATCGGTTTATAGAAGCAGGTACCCACGTGCCATCTCCTCATTGGTTTATAGAAGCAGGTACCCACGTGCCATCTCCTCATTGGTTTATAGACGCAGGTACCCACGTGGCATCTCCTCATCGGTTTATAGAAGCAGGTACTCACGTGGCATCTCCTCATTGGTTAATAGAAGCAGGTACCCACGTGGCATCTCCTCATCGGTTTATAGAAGCAGGTACTCACGTGGCATCTCCTCATTGGTTAATAGAAGCAGGTACCCACGTGGCATCTCCTCATTGGTTTATAGAAGCTGGTACCCACGTGCCATCTCCTCATTGGTTAATAGAAGCAGGTACTCACGTGGCATCTCCTCATTGGTTAATAGAAGCAGGTACCCACGTGCCATCTCCTCATTGGTTAATAGAAGCAGGTACCCACGTGGCATCTCCTCATTGGTTTATAGAAGCAGGTACCCACGTGCCATCTCCTCATTGGTTTATAGAAGCAGGTACTCACGTGGCATCTCCTCATTGGTTAATAGAAGCAGGTACCCACGTGGCATCTCCTCATTGGTTTATAGAAGCAGGTACCCACGTGCCATCTCCTCATTGGTTTATAGAAGCAGGTACTCACGTGCCATCTCCTCATTGGTTTATAGAAGCAGGTACTCACGTGGCATCTCCTCATTGGTTAATAGAAGCAGGTACCCACGTGCCATCTCCTCATTGGTTTATAGAAGCAGGTACCCACGTGCCATCTCCTCATTGGTTTATAGAAGCAGGTACCCACGTGCCATCTCCTCATTGGTTTATAGAAGCAGGTACCCACGTGCCATCTCCTCATTGGTTTATAGACGCAGGTACCCACGTGGCATCTCCTCATCGGTTTATAGAAGCAGGTACTCACGTGGCATCTCCTCATTGGTTAATAGAAGCAGGTACCCACGTGGCATCTCCTCATTGGTTTATAGAAGCAGGTACCCACGTGCCATCTCCTCATTGGTTAATAGAAGCAGGTACTCACGTGGCATCTCCTCATTGGTTAATAGAAGCAGGTACCCACGTGCCATCTCCTCATTGGTTAATAGAAGCAGGTACCCACGTGGCATCTCCTCATTGGTTTATAGAAGCAGGTACCCACGTGCCATCTCCTCATTGGTTTATAGAAGCAGGTACTCACGTGGCATCTCCTCATTGGTTAATAGAAGCAGGTACCCACGTGGCATCTCCTCATTGGTTTATAGAAGCAGGTACCCACGTGCCATCTCCTCATTGGTTTATAGAAGCAGGTACTCACGTGCCATCTCCTCATTGGTTTATAGAAGCAGGTACTCACGTGGCATCTCCTCATTGGTTAATAGAAGCAGGTACCCACGTGCCATCTCCTCATTGGTTTATAGAAGCAGGTACCCACGTGCCATCTCCTCATTGGTTTATAGAAGCAGGTACCCACGTGCCATCTCCTCATTGGTTTATAGACGCAGGTACCCACGTGCCATCTCCTCATTTAGCAAAAAAACATAACATAAACATCACTTCTTTAAACAATAAGAGCTAATTTACGAACATTTCTAAAAATGGATATATGGCTTTTTTTTCTTTTCTTATGTTTCCCCATCTGAGCTCAGAGTAGATGAGATGTAATGTTTGTCTCTGTTGTGTTGAAGACCAATCAAGCAGGAGAGACCAGCCTCCCCTGTTCCCAGCTGTGTGTCCATGAAGAGTGACTGGTCTATGGATCAACCTATACAGTTTAGAGAGGAAGACTTTTCTACTGAACAAAGGTAAGAAGAACTCATGGGTCCTGGTCAGTGAGTTAAACAACACTGTCTCTAGTCATTTCTCCTCTCCCATTTTCCCATTTATTGTTGTTGTTTTCATAATCCATAGGCTAATCATTTTATCCATTTTCATAGTCCTAAAACAATATTAAACAAACACAACATTCCCTCCGTGTGTTTGCGTGTGTGTGTGTGTGTCTGTGTACTCCCTGGATGAGGAGATGTAATCTCATGTTTTGTCCACAGAAACCAACAGGGGAGATCAGAGTCAGAGATTCTCAGTGGTCAGTCTTCCCAGAGTCATCAAACAGACCTGGCCTCCATATTCAGTGTATGTGGTCCTGTTATGTACATTTGTTTTTGTTTACCTCAAGTAAAGTTGATCTGTCAAACATTCATTAATGTGTTAATGAGAAAGCATTTATTCTCTTGCTTAACTTATTTACTTTATTTATTTCAGTTGCTTGAAGAGAAAATTATGACATTTGTGAAGAACGAACTGAAGATGTTCAAGAGGATTCTTAGTCCAGAACTCCCAGAAGGCTTTGAGAGTCAGAAGCAGGATAAGGAAGTCGTGGATGCTGAAGATGAGAAGCAGGAGAACAGTGCCAGAGAGGGGGCTCTGAAGATCACACTGCACGTCCTGAGGAAAATGAACCAGAAGGAGCTTGCTGACACACTGGAGAAATGTAAGATCTGTCTGGCTCATGTTGAATTATGTTTTATAACATTTAAAAGCTGTAGCTAAAGTACAGCTAAAGTAGCTGTGTAACTCAATGATATTGTAGCAGCCTTAACACAACACCTAGTGACCTCATCAAGTAGCAGCAGGGATTTGTTGTGTTGATTCATTTAGAGAGAGAGAGAGACTACATTAATAATACCATCAATGAGGCCTCCCGGGTGGCGCAGTGGTTAAGGGCGCTGTACTGCAGCGCCAGCTGTGCCATCAGAGACTCTGGGTTCGCGCCCAGGCTCTGTCGTAACCGGCCGCGACCGGGAGGTCCATGGGGCGACGCACAATTGGCCTAGCGTCGTCCGGGTTAGGGAGGGCTTGGTTGGTAGGGATGTCCTTGTCTCATCGTGCACCAGCGACTCCTGTGGTGGGCCGGGCGCAGTGCACGCTAACCAAGGTTGCCAGGTGCACTGTGTTTCCTCCAGCACATTGGTGCGCCTGGCTTCCGGGTTGGATGCGCGCTGTGTTAAGAAGCAGTGCGGCTAGGAGGACGGATGACTTTCAACCTTCGTCTCTCCCGAGCCCGTACGGGAGTTGTAGCGATGAGACAAGATAGTAGCTACTAACACAATTGGAATTGGGGAGAAAAAGGAGTAAATTTAAAAAAATAATAATACCAATAATAATATAATCAGTCACACCAGTCACATTTATACAGTCAGTTAAGAGAATAAATTATTATAATGTAAAACTTTATATAACTTTATAACAGTCCTACAATACTGTAGGCATTAAAACAGTAATATTAATATCCTCTGTGTTATTTCTAGATTCAGATGAGCTTGCTGTGATTTGCCAACTCAAATCTAATCTAAAGAAGAAGTTTCAATGTGTATTTGAGGGGATCGCTAAACAAGGAAACCCAACACTTCTCAATAAGATCTACACAGAGCTCTACATCACAGAGGGTGGAACAGGAGAGGTCAATAATGAACATGAGCTGAGACAGATTGAGACAACAACCAGGAAACAAGCAAGACCAGAGACTGCAATCAAATGTAACGACATCTTCAAACCCTTAACTGGACAAGACAAACCTATCAGAACTGTGCTGACAAAGGGAGTTGCTGGCATTGGAAAAACAGTCTCTGTGCAGAAGTTCATTCTGGACTGGGCTGAAGGAAAAGCAAATCAGGAAGTCCAATTTGTATTTTCATTCCCTTTTCGGGAGCTGAATTTGATGAAAGAGGACAAACACACTTTCATTGAACTTCTCAATCACTTCTCAGTGGAAACCAAACAATCAAGAATCTCCATCTACAACAAGTACAAAGTTCTGTTCATCTTTGATGGACTGGATGAGTGCCGACTCCCCCTAGACTTCCAGAAGAACAAGATCTGTTGGGACGTCACAGAGTCAACCTCCGTGGATGTTCTGCTGACAAATCTCATCAAGGGAAATCTGCTTCCCTCTGCTCTCCTCTGGATAACTACCCGACCTGCAGCAGCCAATAAGATCCCTTCAGGGTGTGTTGACCAGGTGACAGAGGTACGAGGGTTCAATGACCCGCAGAAGGAGGAGTACTTCAGGAAGAGATTCAGGGATGAGGACCTGTCCAGCAGAATCATCTCACACATTAAGACATCAAGGAGCCTCCACATCATGTGCCACATTCCAGTCTTCTGTTGGATTTCTACAACAGTCCTTGAACACATGCTGAAACATAAGAGAGAAGAGATGCCCAAGACTCTGACTGAGATGTACACACACCTTGTGGAGTTTCATACCAAACAGAAGAATGAAAAGTATCTTGGGAAAGAAGAGACAGGTCCACACTGGAATAAAGAGAGCATTCTGTCACTGGGAAAACTGGCTTTTCAACAGCTTGTGAAGGGCAATCTGATTTTCTATGAAGAAGACCTGACAGAGGCTGGCATTAATGTCAATGAAGCCTCAGTGTACTCAGGATTGTGCACACAGCTCTTTAAAGAGGAATGTGTGCTGTACCAGGACAAGGTGTACTGCTTCGTACATCTGAGCATTCAGGAGTTTCTGGCTGCTGTATATGTGTTCCTCTCATTCATCAACAACAATGAGAATCTAATGGACGATCCTCAATCAAAGTCCAGTATCTTTTCTTCGCTGTTCAGAGAGAAGCCTAAAGTTACTGAAGTTACTTTCTACAAGAGTGCTGTGGATAAAGCCTTACAAAGTGGGACGGGAAACCTGGACCTTTTCCTCCGCTTCCTTCTGGGCCTCTCACTGGAGTCCAATCAGAAGCACTTACGAGGTCTACTGACAAAGACAAGAAGCAGCTCACAGAGCCATGAAGAAACAGTCAAGTACATCAAGGAGAAGATCAGGGAGAATCCCTCTCCAGAGAGGAGCATCAATCTGTTCCACTGTCTGAATGAACTGAATGACCATTCTCTAGTGGAGGATATCCAAAGCTACCTGAGATCAGGAAGTCTCTCAAAACCCAAACTGTCACCTGCACAGTGGTCAGCTATGGTCTTCGTGTTGCTGACTTCAGAAAAGGAGCTGGATGTGTTTGACCTGAAGAAATACTCCAGATCAGAGGAAGGTCTTCTGAGGCTGCTGCCAGTGGTCAAAGCCTCCAGAGCTGTTCTGTGAGTACATAAAATGACTTTTAAGAACTAATCATCATGAAGAAATATTCAGTTCAGAGAAAAATATGTATTATAATATGTTACATTATATTGAAAAACATATTGAATAAATTCATTGATGTTGACATTAGTATAACATTATGACCATACAATTCTAGGAGACGGAAGATTAATCTATATGTTGTTTGAGAGAATAAACCAAATACATCTGCCTTTGTCCCTCTACACTACTGGTGTTAAATTAACAGTGTGTTTGTGAAGTCATGATGATCTCTTTGTCAGGCTTTCAGGCTGTGGAGTCACAGAGGAAGGCTGTGCTTCTCTGGTCTCAGCTCTGGAGTCAAACCCCTCACACCTGAGAGAGCTGGACCTGAGTAACAATGACCTGAAGGATTCAGGAGTGAAGCTGCTCTCTGGTGGACTGGGGAATCCCCACTGTAAACTGGAGACTCTGAGGTCAGTATTCCTGTAGTTGTTCAACAGGTGATAACTGTTGTCGTGTCTTTGGCTATGCCGGATTAAGTGATATGACATGCTATTCTATAAAATAATTTATCCGGAATTAATATCACATGATTGAGCTAATCATGTAAATGTAATGAACTAGGGAGTCGGGCACCACAAAATAATATTTATAGAGCTGTTATCTTCCGAATAAAGTCCTAAAGACCTAGTAATATTTTACATCAATAGCAGTCAATATCAATTGTCTCCTTAATTCAGTATCATCTGAAAGTTGTAAATTCTTGGTTATCTTCACGAACCCTGGCTAACAAGTTGAATCAGCAATACAAAATTGGGTTTAATTATTTATTTACTAAATACCTAACTAATCACACAGAATTACACATACACATAAATAATCATAACTTGATTACAAATTACGTCATGAAGGAAAACGTCCCAAGCGGGCGGAACAGATATGACAGCTTGTTAAACAAAAGAAAAGGGGCTGGGTTTGAGTGAAGGAGCGGGAAGACTGAGGAACAAAGGCCGAAGCTGTGCTATCGTAAATACAGTATCTTATGCATTCTAAATGACCACCCATTTGGATAAGGAAAATGCAATAAATATTTACTCTGAGCTGCGCTTTGGTAGGTTGGTGGTAGATGGAAGGCCATGTTGCCAAACCGAGTCCTTTGTCCATTTGAAGAATGTCTCTAGTGGTCAATTGGTTACGTTGTAATAACGTTGTACTAATGTCGTTGTATGATAGACGGGATACTCTGTCTGTTCCTTCCTAACCCTCGTTTGCAGCTGCGGTCGCTAACTCAACGGCTAGGAGGTATCACTCTGTTGTGAATAAGAGTTCAAAGTTCATACCAAAGCTCACACTGAGGTTGGCTTAGTTCTGTAGTTGACATGTTTGTAATTTTAACGCAGAGGCTGCAGACCTCACGTACTTGGAAGAGGATTGTTGTCAAGGCTTTATATAGTGGAGCGAGAAGGGTGTGTCTGAAAAGTTTTATAACCCATGTCTCTTCACAGGGGTGCTCAATTGGTCAGATTACCAGAATATAGTTCATACCCCCCCCCCCCCCCCCCCCCCCCCCCACCTTCTGCTGTTCCCAGAATCTCTATGTTAACCAAGGGGTTTTCAAATGTAACATCAGTAGGGTAGAGAGAGGAAAAGGGGGGGGGAGAGGTATTTATGACTGTCATAAACCAACCCCAGGCCAACGTCATGACACTGTTCACCAGATCCACATGTGTTTACCAGACACACATAGTCCACAGCATATGTGTTTGGACAGTGAAGCTTACAGTTTAAATTTCATATTTAAATTTCATATGATATCACAATCTAAATCTGATACCTCACTGTCTAAATAGATATGGTGTGGACTGTTTACTCAATACAATCTAAATCTGATACCTCACTGTCTAAATAGATATGGTGTGGACTGTATACTCAATACAATCTAAATCTGATTCCTCACTGTCTAAATAGATATGGTGTGGACTGTATACTCAATACAATCTAAATCTGATTCCTCACTGTCTAAATAGATATGGTGTGGACTGTATACTCAATACAATCTAAATCTGATTCCTCACTGTCTGTCTTCTGACTGATACTGCTTTTTAAACTGGTCTGGTCAGTCTACTATAATATTTGTACTATACATGTTTCTATCTGCAGGCAATACTTTGATCATTTGTCATTTTTTATGATGATACACTATTTTCTGAATAGATATGGCAGGTTTCAGGACACTGATATATCTGAATATGTTGAAAAATATACTGCCACTGTTTTCAGCACCAAAGAATATCAGTGTGATTTTAATATGATTTGACTCTTTGTCAGGCTGTCAGGCTGTCTAGTCACAGAGGAAGGCTGTGCTTCTCTGGTCTCAGCTCTGAGGTTAAACCCCTCACACCTGAGAGAGCTGGACCTGAGCTACAATCACCCAGGAGACTCAGGAGTCAGACTGCTCTCTGCTGGACTGGAGGATCCACACTGCAGACTGGAGAAACTCAAGTATGTAGAGGGTTTATGTCAATGTTCATATCAGACATGTTTGACTTATCAGGCTAGTTAAGACAAACATTCTTACCACCACTTGGACAAAGTTGGGTGTGTGTTCAGTGTGTGTGTGCGTGTGTCCAATGTGTGTGTGTCAATCTCTCATTGACACACACACTGGACAAACACACTGGACACACACAGACAAACTGGACTCTCACACACACACACACACACACACACACTGGACAATCACATACAAGCACTGGACACACACACACACAGAAAAACATTCGCTTGATATATACGTGTGTGTGTGTGTGTGTGTGTGTGTGTGTATGTGTGAGTTCAGGTGTATCCCTCAATGACTGTCTGTTCTTCTGCTTACCGCTACAGTGTGGAGCATGGTGGAGAGAACAGAATGAAACCTGGGCTTAGAAAATGTGAGTGTTGACTGCTGTGAAGAATATGACTAAGAATAAGTCTTAATTCAAGTTAAGTCAAAGTCAAAGACCAACATCATTACTGACTTGGTCATATTAAATATCAGCTGTAGTTCTACAGAAGCAGAAATCAGGACACCAAAGTTTACAGAGTTGCTTTGACAATGTGTGTGTGTGTGTGTGTCTGTGTGTGTTTGTGAGTGTGTAATTAATGGGAATAAGTGTGTTTTATATTACCATACAGTATAACATATGATCATTCAACAAGTCTCAAGTTACCTTAACTTCTCCTTTTGATACCTAGAAACATCTACATTAAATGAATTAGTGAAAAGTGAGTTAACATTCTAATGGGAATGATGATGATTTCTAATATTGTGTCTGGTTTCATCCATCAGATGTCTGTGATCTCACACTGGACCCAAACACAGTAAACAGAAACCTCTCTCTGTCTGAGGGGAACAGAAAGGTGACACTGGGGACAGAGGAGCAGCCGTATCCTGATCACCCAGAGAGATTTGAGGGCTGTAGACAGGTGCTGTGTAGAGAGGGTCTGACTGGGCGCTGTTACTGGGAGGTAGAGTGGAGTGGAGGGGCAGATATAGGAGTGACATATAAAGGAATCAACAGGAGAGGAGGGGGTGATGACTGTTGTCTTGGATACAATGACAAGTCCTGGAGTCTGATCTGCTGTGACTACAGTTACACTGCCTGTCACAATAATAATCTCACTACCATAGACGTTCCCTCCTCCAGCTCCCACAGAGTAGGAGTGTATCTGGACTGGCCAGCCGGCACTCTGTCCTTCTATAGAGCCTCCTCTGACACACTGACCCACCTGATCACATTCACCTCCACATTCACTGAGCCCCTCTATCCAGGGTTTAGGGTTTGGGGTTTTGGCGACTCAGTGTCCCTGAAATAATAACCTGACACACACACTGGACTCACACACACACACACACACAGGACAGAGACACACACACACACACACACACTGGACAAAGAGACACTCACTGGACAGAGACACACACACACACTGGACAAAGACAAACACACTGGACAAACACACACACACACTGGGCAAAGACACACACACACACCTGCTGGACACACACTGGTCACACATACACACACACACACACACACTGGACACACACACCTGCTGGACACACACACTGGATACACACACACACTGGACACACACACACACACACACTGGACTCACACACACACTGTCTGGCACAATAATAATCCCACTAATATAGATGTCCCCTCCTCCAGCTCCCACAGGGTAGGAGTGTATCTGGACTGGCCAGCCGGCACTCTGTCCTTCTATAGAGCCTCCTCTGACACACTGACCCACCTGATCACATTCACCTCCACATTCACTGAGCCCCTCTTTCCAGGGTTTTGGGTTTGGGATGATGGTAAATCATGAATCCTCAGTGACTCACACACTGAACACACACACACACACACACTGGATACACACACACACACACACTGGATACACACACACACACACACTGTGGGGGGATGGCGACTCAGTGTCCCTGAAATAACAGACACACACTGGACACAAACACACACTGGACACAAACACACACTGGACAATCACACACACACACACACACACACACTGGACACACACACACACTGGACACACACACACTGGACACACACTGGACACACACACAGGCACTGGACACACACACACACACTGAACACACACTGAACACACACACACACTGGACACACACACAGGCACTGGAAACACACACACACACACACACAGAACACAAACACACAGGACACACCGAACACACACGACACACACACACACACAAACTGGACAAAAACACACACACACACACACACACACTGGACAAAAACACACACACACACACTGGACACACACACACACACTGGACACACACACACACACACACACTGAATACACACACACACACACACACACACACACACTGGACAAACACACACTGGACAAACACACACACTGGACTCACAAACACACACACTGGACAAACACACAAACACACACACACACACACTGGACAAACACACACGCTGGACAAAAAACAAACACACACACACACACACACACACACACACACACACTGGACAAACAAAAACACACACACACTGGACACACACACACACTGAACACACACACACACACTGGACAAACACACACACCGGATAAACACACACACCCTGGACAAAAAACAAACACACACAAACACACACACACACACACACACTGGACAAACAAAAATACACACACACACTGAACACACACACACACGCTAGACACACACACACACACTGGACACACACACACACACTGAACACACACAAACACACTGGACACACACACACACTGAACACACACACACACACACTGGACAAACAAAAACACACACACACACACACACACACACTGGACTCACACACACACACTGGACACACTGGACACACACACACACACTCACAGGACACACACACACACTGGACACACACACTCACTGGACAAACACAAACACACACACTGGACACACACATGCGCGTCTTCCTATAATTGTGACCTTGACCCAGGACCTCTTACAATAACATGTATTTTATGTTGAATAACAAATTGTACAATTATATATAATTATATCTGGACATACGCTCCATAGTTGTATAATTATATATGGACATACGCTCCATAGTTGTATAATTATATCTGGACATACGCTCCATAGTTGTATAATTATATCTGGACATACGCTCCATAGTTGTATAATTATATATGGACATACACTCCATAGTTGTATAATTATATATGGACATACACTCCATAGTTGTATAATTATATCTGGACATACTCTCCATAGTTGTATAATTATATATGGACATACGCTCCATAGTTGTATAATTATATATGGACATACTCTCCATAGTTGTATAATTATATATGGACATACTCTCCATAGTTGTATAATTATATCTGGACATACTCTCCATAGTTGTATAATTATATATGGACATACTCTCCATAGTTGTATAATTATATCTGGACATACTCTCCATAGTTGTATAATTATATATGGACATACTCTCCATAGTTGTATAATTATATATGGACATACGCTCCATAGTTGTACAAGTATACAAGGATATATTGTACTTTTCATAATAAAACAGACTTGAAACAAGAAAAGGCTGTTAATTGTGAAAACAGTTTGTTTATTGATTTAACATTTCCTCTGTCAGGTTGATGTTAACCTGCGACTGGTTGAAACATGAAACAAATATGAAATGAAATACAAAACAATTAAATATGTGGAATAGAATTAAACAAATTGTACAATTAGTACAACAGAGTGTTGTAATGCAGGGTTACTATAGCAACATAGTGTTGTAATGCAGGGTCACTATAGCAACAGAGTGTTGTAATGCAGGGTTACTATAGCAACAGAGTGTTGTAATGCAGGGTCACTATAGCAACAGAGTTCTCTCTCCCTCAGCTCTCTCTGTTTTCTGCTCTCTCCCTCTTTCTGCTCGCTCTCTCTGCTCTCTCACTCTCTGCTCCCACTCTCTGCTCTATCTGCTCTCTCAGCCTGCTCTCTGCTCTCTCTCTGCTGCTCTCTCTTTTCTCTGCTCTCTCTCTGCTCTCTCTTTTCTCTGATCTCTCTGTGCTCTCTCTTTTCTCTGATCTCTCTGTTCTCTGCTCTGCTGCTCTCTTTTCTCTGCTCTCTGCTCTCTCTCTCTCTGCTCTTTCACTCTTTGCTCTCTCACTCTTTCTTTGCTTTCTCAGCCTGCTCTCTGCTCTCTCTCTCTGCTCCCTCTCTCTCTCCCACACTCTGCTATCTCTCTCCCACACACTCTGCTCTCTCTCTCTCCTCTCTCTCCCACATTCTCTGCTCTCTCTATCTCTCACCATCTTAACAGTGGTGCAGTTTGGACAATCACCACTTAATGGCAGTGTTAAACCAGAAGTGATGAAAACAACATCACTGCAGAGAGAGAGAGAGAGTCTAATATACTGATATACAGTAACATTCAGAAAGTATTCAGACCAGAGAGAGAGAGAGTCTAATATACTGATATACAGTAACATTCAGAAAGTATTCAGACCAGAGAGAGAGAGAGAGAGAGAGTCTAATATACTGATATACAGTAACATTCAGAAAGTATTCAGACCAGAGAGAGAGAGAGTCTAATATACTGATATACAGTAACATTCAGAAAGTATTCAGACCAGAGAGAGAGAGAGTCTAATATACTGATATACAGTAACATTCAGAAAGTATTCAGACCAGAGAGAGAGAGTCTAATATACTGATATACAGTAACATTCAGAAAGTATTCAGACCAGAGAGAGAGAGAGAGTCTAATATACTGATATACAGTAACATTCAGAAAGTATTCAGACCAGAGAGAGAGAGAGAGAGAGAGAGTCTAATATACTGATATACAGCAACATTCAGAAAGTATTCAGACCAGAGAGAGAGAGTCTAATATACTGATATACAGTAACATTCAGAAAGTATTCAGACCAGAGAGAGAGAGAGTCTAATATACTGATATACAGTAACATTCAGAAAGTATTCAGACCAGAGAGAGAGAGAGTCTAATATACTGATATACAGTAACATTCAGAAAGTATTCAGACCAGAGAGAGAGAGAGAGAGTCTAATATACTGATATACAGTAACATTCAGAAAGTATTCAGACCAGAGAGAGAGAGAGTCTAATATACTGATATACAGTAACATTCAGAAAGTATTCAGACCAGAGAGAGAGAGAGTCTAATATACTGATATACAGTAACATTCAGAAAGTATTCAGACCAGAGAGAGAGAGAGAGTCTAATATACTGATATACAGTAACATTCAGAAAGTATTCAGACCAGAGAGAGAGAGAGAGTCTAATATACTGATATACAGTAACATTCAGAAAGTATTCAGACCAGAGAGAGAGAGAGAGTCTAATATACTGATATACAGTAACATTCAGAAAGTATTCAGACCAGAGAGAGAGAGAGAGAGTCTAATATACTGATATACAGTAACATTCAGAAAGTATTCAGACCAGAGAGAGAGAGTCTAATATACTGATATACAGTAACATTCAGAAAGTATTCAGACCAGAGAGAGAGAGTCTAATATACTGATATACAGTAACATTCAGAAAGTATTCAGACCCCTTGACTTTTTACACATTTTGTCACGTTACAGCCTTATTCTAAAATGGATTAAATGTGTTTTTCCCCTCATCAATCTACACACAATAACCCAGAATTACAAAGCAGAAACGGTTCACTTTATGTGTGAACATTTTTATTAAAAAAAACTTAGATATCACAGAGGGAGAGGGAGAGTAGAGAGTCAGAAAGTAGAGTAGAGTAGAGAGTCAGAACAGAGGGAAAGAGGGAGAGAAAGAGGGAGGGTAGAGAGTCAGAACAGAGGGAAAGAGGGAGAGAGAGAGGGAGGGTAGAGAGTCAGAACAGAGGGAAAGAGAGAGAGAGAGGGAGGGTAGAGAGTCAGAACAGAGGGAAAGAGAGAGAGAGAGGGAGGGTAGAGAGTCAGAACAGATGGAAAGAGAGAGAGAGGGAGGGTAGAGAGTCAGAACAGAGGGAAAGAGAGAGAGAGGGAGGGTAGAGAGTCAGAACAGAGGGAAAGAGAGAGAGAGGGAGGGTAGAGAGTCAGAACAGAGGGAAAGAGAGAGAGAGAGAGGGAGGGTAGAGAGTCAGAACAGAGGGAAAGAGAGAGAGAGAGAGGGAGGGTAGAGAGTCAGAACAGAGGGAAAGAGAGAGAGAGGGAGGGTAGAGTCAGAACAGAGGGAAAGAGAGAGAGAGAGAGGGAGGGTAGAGAGTCAGAACAGAGGGAAAGAGAGAGAGAGGGAGGGTAGAGAGTCAGAACAGAGGGAAAGAGAGAGAGAGGGAGGGTAGAGAGTCAGAACAGATGGAAAGAGAGAGAGGGAGGGTAGAGAGTCAGAACAGAGGGAAAGAGAGAGAGAGGGAGGGTAGAGAGTCAGAACAGAGGGAAAGAGAGAGAGAGGGAGGGTAGAGAGTCAGAACAGAGGGAAAGAGAGAGAGAGGGAGGGTAGAGTCAGAACAGAGGGAAAGAGAGAGAGAGGGAGGGTAGAGAGTCAGAATAGAGGGAGAGTAGAGAGAGAGGGAGGGAGGGTAGAGAGTCAGAACAGATGGAAAGAGAGAGAGGGAGGGTAGAGAGTCAGAACAGAGGGAAAGAGAGAGAGAGGGAGGGTAGAGAGTCAGAACAGAGGGAAAGAGAGAGAGAGGGAGGGTAGAGTCAGAACAGAGGGAAAGAGAGAGAGAGGGAGGGTAGAGAGTCAGAACAGAGGGAAAGAGAGAGAGAGGGAGGGTAGAGAGTCAGAACAGAGGGAAAGAGAGAGAGAGGGAGGGTAGAGAGTCAGAACAGAGGGAAAGAGAGAGAGAGGGAGGGTAGAGAGTCAGAACAGAGGGAAAGAGAGAGAGAGGGAGGGTAGAGTGTCAAAACAGAGGGAAAGAGAGAGAGAGGGACGCAACGTTAATTATTTATGAAAATCGCAAATGAAATAAATATATTAACTCACAAGCTTAGCCTTTTGTTAACAACACTGTCATCTCAGATTTTCTAAATATGCTTTTCAACCAGCTACACAAGCATTTGTGTAAGAGTATTGATAGCCTAGCATAGCATTAAGCCTAGCATTCAGCAGGCAACATTTTCACAACAACAAGAAAAGCATTCAAATAAAATAATTTACCTTTGAAGAACTTCGGATGTTTTCAATGAGACTCTCAGTTAGATAGCAAATGTTCATTTTTTCCAAAAATATTATTTGTGTAGGAGAAATCGCTCCGTTTTGTTCATCATGTTTGGCTAAGAAAAAAATCTGAAAATGCAGTCTCTACAACGCCAAACTTTTTACCAAATTAACTCCATAATATCGACAGAAACATGGCAAACGTTGTTTAGAATCAATCCTCAAGGTGTTTTTCACATATCTATTCGATGATAAATCACTCGTAGCAGTTTGGTTTCTCCTCTGAAGAAAATGGAATGCGCATGGACGTGGAGATTACGCAATAATTGCGACGGAGGACACCAAGCGACCACCTGGTAGAAGTAGTCTCTTATGGTCAATCTTCCAATGATATGCGTACAAATACGTCACAATGCTGCAGACACCTTGGGGAAAAATGTGGAAATGTAAGCTGACTCCTAGCTCCTCCACAGCCATATAAGGAGTCATTGCCATGACGCGGTTTCAAAAAATGCAGCACTTCCTGATTGAAATTTCATCTTGGTTTCGCCTGTAGCATCAGTTCTGTGGCACTAACAGACAATATCTTTGCAGTTTTGGAAACGTTAGAGTGTTTTCTATCCAAAGCTGTCACTTATATGCATAGTCGAGCATCTTGTTGTGACAAAATATCGCGCTTAAAACGGGAACGTTTTTTATCCAAAAATGAAATACCGGCCCTAGAGTTCCAAGAGGATTTATACAGATAATTTACACAATATACAATATAGTAATAATATAAATTACCTGAGAATTGTATATCATCCAGTCTTAATATGAATTGTATGTCATCCAGTCTTAATATGAATTGTATGTCATCCAGTCTTAATATGTTTGTATGTCATCCAGTCTTAATATGAATTGTATGTCATCCAGTCTTAATATGAATTGTATGTCATCGAGTCTTAATATGTTTGTAGAAACCAAATATTAATACATTGTTAAAAACATTTTTAAAAGTATTTTACATTTAGAGAGCGATAACACACATGCACACGCTATACAATGTCAAGTAATTGTTTTCTAGAACTCTGTACATCCACTAGGGGGAGCCAGTGGTCCACTCTTGAGTAGAGCCTTGCTTTGGCAATTTCATGGTTCTGAGTCACTGAGACATGTCACACAAAATGGACATTTGTTTGTTGAAAACATTAGGATAAATACATATGTGAGTAGAGTCCTTTCTCGTTAATATTTTTTTTAAATCTATGACACAACATCTAATTTATTATATACTATATCATTTATATAATGCATTAAAATAGGTCCATCTTATTATAGAATACATGGACCTCTTTTTAATATTTTGTTTGACTGAGACATACACTGGACAGTCCATCCTCGGACATCCCAGGATGACCCCCTGAGGACTCTTTTTAAAAGGTTAAAGGTTAGGCAGGATTAAAACTGTTTTTTCAAAGACACTAGGGACACCCCTTGTGTGCATATAGTTCCCTTGTGTGTAAGAGACCCCCTAGATGAACAACCTGTTGACCATTAAAATATGGATTGCTGAGAACTCTTTAAAAGTTTGAAGGTTAAACAGGTTTAAAACAGTTGTTGTTTTGCAAAACCTTTATATAAATCATAATCGTTACTATTACACAATACTACACATTACTACACAATACACATTATTATTACACAATACTACACATTACTACACAATACACATTATTACTACACATTACTACACATTACTACACAATACATGTTATTATTACACAATACTACACATTACTACACAATACACATTATTATTACACAATACTACACATTACTACACAATACACGTTATTATTACACATTACTACACATTACTACACAATACATGTTATTATTACACAATACTACACATTACTACACAATACACATTATTATCACACAATACCACACATTACTACACAATACATGTTATTATTACACAATACTACACATTACTGCACAATACATGTTTATATGTATAATAAGTAATAAGTAAATATTTTCTGAGAGAAAAAGAAGAATCAACATTTTCCTCCTTTTTCAGGGGCCTATTGTAACCTGACACCCCCATCAATCTCTCCTTTTCAGGGGTCTATTGTAACCTGACACCCCCATCAATCTCTCCTTTTCAGGGGCCTATTGTAACCTCACACACCAATCAGTCTCTCCTTTTCAGGGGCCTATTGTAATCCCACACCCCATCAGTCTCTCCTTTTCAAGGGCCTATTGTTACCTGACACCCCTATCAGTCTCTCCTTTTCAGGGGCCTATTGTAACCTGACACCCCCATCAGTCTCTCCTTTTCAGGGGCCTATTGTAACCTGACACCCCTATCAGTCTCTCCTTTTCATGGGTCTATTGTAACCTCACACCCCCATCAGTCTCTCCTTTTCAGGGGCCTATTGTAATCCCACACCCCACCAGTCTCTCCTTTTCAAGGGCCTATTGTTACCTGACACCCCTATCAGTCTCTCCTTTTCAGGGGCCTATTGTAACCTGACACTCCCATCAGTCTCTCCTTTTCAGGGGCCTATTGTAACCTGACACCCCCATCAGTCTCTCCTTTTCAGGGGCCTATTGTAACCTGACACCCCCACCAGTCTCTCCTTTTCAGGGGCCTATTGTAACCTGACACCCCCATCAGTCTCTCCTTTTCAGGGGCCTATTGTAACCTGACACCCCCATCAGTCTCTCCTTTTCAGGGCCTATTGTAACCTGACACCCCCATCAGTCTCTCCTTTTCAGGGGCCTATTGTAACCTCACACCCCCATCAGTCTCTCCTTTTCAGGGGCCTATTGTAACCTGACACCCCTATCAGTCTCTCCTTTTCAGGGGCCTATTGTAACCTGACACCCCCATCAGTCTCTCCTTTTCAGGGGCCTATTGTAATCCCACACCCCACCAGTCTTTCCTTTTCAGGGGCCTATTGTCCAACTCCCCATCTTCAAAGCTGTGAGGGCCTCAGACGTTGCCTCTTCCACGCTGGCTGTCCATGGCCTTCCAGGTGTCATAAGTTTTCTTTTCCCTGATAGATCAACCTTCTTGCCGTTGTCTTGAGGACAAAAGGGACTATCTTCGTAAATGTTCACGATGGTGGAAAAACTGCTGTACTTGTTTTATCCTATCAAGCACTGTAAACCAATCTCACCACTTGAAGCTAAAGACAGGCCAAAAGTAGTTGACCACTGTACAAGCGTTTGAAAATACATATGAACTAACAGATTTGGTTGTATTTGCGCTACTGAATTCAGAAAAACCTCAAATTGTCACTTCGGAGTCTGGACTATAAGCCACTGAAGGGATTCTTATGGCTTTCAAATCATCTCTCCTGCAGACTTCCTCTTCCAACACGTACCCAGGCAGGGATGTTCAACTCATGGCCTGTTAGAGCTGACATAGATCAAGTCTTATCTTAAGCCATTCTCTCATACGAAACGAAGGAGAGAAAACACCCGGTTTTTGGCTGAAAAAGGTTGTTGAGACAGCTGTGTGTGAAAATCTTCACTGTTGAATCATTGGAAAATGTAACCCTTATGGCCTTCAGTCATATCAATCCCACCATTAAAACAATCAGGTGCATCACAAAGAATGGCTTTGATAGTTTTGTCATTGTGGACCACAAATGAAGGACCCCATACAACTAGAATTAGTCTAGGACAATGATTTCTGTAGTTTTCTGTGGTTTTGTCATGTATTGTCATATTATGTCTTGTTCCTGTTCTTTCTCTTCACTCCGTCTCCCTCTGCTGGTCGTATTAGGTTACCTTCTCTTCCTCTCCTTCCCCCAGCGGCTCCTCATCTTCTCTAACTACCTCGTTCACCCTTTTCCCACCTGTTCCCTTTTTTCCCTCTGATTAGGTCTCTATTTCTCTCTCTGTTCCTGCTGCTGTCTTTGTCAGATTCTCGTTTGAGTTTCTCATGCCAGAACCAAACTATCGTCTCGTTTGCTTCACCCTTGTCCTGTCCTGTCGGAATCTGCCTGTTCATCTGAGGCTACGTGTGATCAGGTACCTCTGTCCTCTACAACCCAGCTAATCCCCTCTGCTGCTAGAAGGGGACTCTAACCCAGCTATTCTCCTCTGCTGCTAGAAGGGGAACTCTTCTGTGATATTCAGAAGGACTTTATGTTTCATTTGTCGCCCTCTCTGCGGGTTGTTTATTTTGCCATCATATACATTTGAAGAGGATCTATGTCTTACCTGTGTTTTGACATTAAAGGACTCTGTTTTTGTTAAACCGCTTTTGGGTCCTCACTCACGTGCATAACAGGTTTATCTATCTTGAGGTTTCTTGTTCACAAGACAAGTCTAACACTTACTTATACTCAGGCAGACCTACCCCGGAAATAACTGTTTAATTCTACAAGGGGTCACAAGGTCACTACACAGCAGCTCCATAAGTTCACTTCAAAAATTCCCAACTGTTTAAACTGTTTAAAATGTTCAAACACATTTTCTTTCAGTTCAACAAGATCCCCACACATCAATAATCAGGCCATTACTTTTTATTACAAACATTTGCTTTACTTCAAATTAACAGCTGTACTATCAAGTTACATAACCACACCCTAAATAGCATGAGGATATCTGGACAGGAGGTCCTTAAAAGGGCATGAACGTACCCTAAATAGCATGAGGATATCCGGACAGGATGTCCTTAAAAGGGCATGAACACAGGACACAGGAATAACTCGTCAATCACTTTTTGACAGCAGCCGTCTACTATATTCTCTCTTACAGTTCTACAGGAATATTAAATTATGTGTTAAATATATTCTCTCTTACAGTTCTACAGGAATATTAAATGATGTGTTAAATATATTCTCTCTTACAGTTCTACAGGAATATTAAATGATGTGTTAAATATATTCTCTCTTACAGTTCTACAGGAATATTAAATGATGTGTTAAATATATTCTCTCTTCCAGTTCTACAGGAATATTAAATGATGTGTTAAATATATTCTCTCTTACAGTTCTACAGGAATATTAAATGATGTGTTAAATATATTCTCTCTTACAGTTCTACAGGAATATTAAATGATGTGTTAAATATATTCTCTCTTACAGTTCTACAGGAATATTAAATGATGTGTTAAATATATTCTCTCTTACAGTTCTACAGGAATATTAAATGATGTGTTAAATATATTCTCTCTTACAGTTCTACAGGAATATTAAATGATGTGTTAAATATATTCTCTCTTACAGTTCTACAGGAATATTAAATGATGTGTTAAATATATTCTCTCTTACAGTTCTACAGGAATATTAAATGATGTGTTAAATATATTCTCTCTTACAGTTCTACAGGAATATTAAATGATGTGTTAAATATATTCTCTCTTACAGTTCTACAGGAATATTAAATGATGTGTTAAATATATTCTCTCTTACAGTTCTACAGGAATATTAAATGATGTGTTAAACATATTCTCTCTTACAGTTCTACAGGAATATTAAATGATGTGTTAAATATATTCTCTCTTACAGTTCTACAGGAATATTAAATGATGTGTTAAATATATTCTCTCTTACAGTTCTACAGGAATATTAAATTATGTGTTAAATATATTCTCTCTTACAGTTCTACAGGAATATTAAATGATGTGTTAAATATATTCTCTCTTACAGTTCTACAGGAATATTAAATGATGTGTTAAATATATTCTCTCTTACAGTTCTACAGGAATATTAAATGATGTGTTAAATATATTCTCTCTTACAGTTCTACAGGAATATTAAATGATGTGTTAAATATATTCTCTCTTACAGTTCTACAGGAATATTAAATGATGTGTTAAATATATTCTCTCTTACAGTTCTACAGGAATATTAAATGATGTGTTAAATATATTCTCTCTTACAGTTCTACAGGAATATTAAATGATGTGTTAAATATATTCTCTCTTACAGTTCTACAGGAATATTAAATGATGTGTTAAATATATTCTCTCTTACAGTTCTACAGGAATATTAAATGATGTGTTAAATATATTCTCTCTTACAGTTCTACAGGAATATTAAATTATGTGTTAAATACATTCTCTCTTACAGTTCTACAGGAATATTAAATGATGTGTTAAATATATTCTCTCTTACAGTTCTACAGGAATATTAAATGATGTGTTAAATATATTCTCTCTTACAGTTCTACAGGAATATTAAATGATGTGTTAAATATATTCTCTCTTACAGTTCTACAGGAATATTAAATGATGTGTTACATACATTCTCTCTTACAGTTCTACAGGAATATTAAATGATGTGTTAAATATATTCTCTCTTACAGTTCTACAGGAATACTAAATGATGTGTTAAATATATTCTCTCTTACAGTTCTACAGGAATATTAAATGATGTGTTAAATATATTCTCTCTTACAGTTCTACAGGAATATTAAATGATGTGTTAAATATATTCTCTCTTACAGTTCTACAGGAATATTAAATGATGTGTTAAATATATTCTCTCTTACAGTTCTACAGGAATATTAAATGATGTGTTAAATATATTCTCTCTTACAGTTCTACAGGAATATTAAATGATGTGTTAAATATATTCTCTCTTACAGTTCTACAGGAATATTACATGATGTGTTAAATATATTCTCTCACAGTTCTACAGGAATATTAAATGATGTGTTAAATATATTCTCTCTTACAGTTCTACAGGAATATTAAATGATGTGTTAAATATATTCTCTCTTACAGTTCTACAGGAATATTAAATGATGTGTTAAATATATTCTCTCTTACAGTTCTACAGGAATATTAAATGATGTGTTAAATATATTCTCTCTTACAGTTCTACAGGAATGTTAAATATATTCTCTCTTACAGTTCTACAGGAATATTAAATTATGTGTTAAATATATTCTCTCTTACAGTTCTACAGGAATGTTAAATATATTCTCTCTTACAGTTCTACAGGAATATTAAATGATGTGTTAAATATATTCTATCTTACAGTTCTACAGGAATATTAAATGATGTGTTAAATATATTATCTCTTATAGTTCTACAGGAATATTAAATGATGTGTTAAATATATTCTCTCTTACAGTTCTACAGGAATATTAAATGATGTGTTAAATATATTCTCTCTTACAGTTCTACAGGAATATTAAATGATGTGTTAAATATATTCTCTCTTACAGTTCTACAGGAATATTAAATGATGTGTTAAATATATTCTCTACTTACAGTTCTACAGGAATATTAAATGATGTGTTAAATATATTCTCTCTTACAGTTCTACAGGAATATTAAATGATGTGTTAAATATATTCTCTCTTACAGTTCTACAGGAATATTAAATGATGTGTTAAATATATTCTCTCTTACAGTTCTACAGGAATATTAAATGATGTGTTAAATATATTCTCTCTTACAGTTCTACAGGAATATTAAATGATGTGTTAAATATATTCTCTCTTACAGTTCTACAGGAATATTAAATGATGTGTTAAATATATTCTCTCTTACAGTTCTACAGGAATATTAAATGATGTGTTAAATATATTCTCTCTTACAGTTCTACAGGAATATTAAATGATGTGTTAAATATATTCTCTCTTACAGTTCTACAGGAATATTAAATGATGTGTTAAATATATTCTCTCTTACAGTTCTACAGGAATATTAAATGATGTGTTAAATATATTCTCTCTTACAGTTCTACAGGAATATTAAATGATGTGTTAAATATATTCTCTCTTACAGTTCTACAGGAATATTAAATGATGTGTTAAATATATTCTCTCTTACAGTTCTACAGGAATATTAAATGATGTGTTAAATATATTCTCTCTTACAGTTCTACAGGAATATTAAATGATGTGTTAAATATATTCTCTCTTACAGTTCTACAGGAATATTAAATGATGTGTTAAATATATTCTCTCTTACAGTTCTACAGGAATATTAAATGATGTGTTAAATATATTCTCTCTTACAGTTCTACAGGAATATTAAATGATGTGTTAAATATATTATCTCTTACAGTTCTACAGGAATATTAAATGATGTGTTAAATATATTCTCTCTTACAGTTCTACAGGAATATTAAATGATGTGTTAAATATATTCTCTCTTACAGTTCTACAGGAATATTAAATGATGTGTTAAATATATTCTCTCTTACAGTTCTACAGGAATATTAAATGATGTGTTAAATATATTCTCTCTTACAGTTCTACAGGAATATTAAATGATGTGTTAAATATATTCTCTCTTACAGTTCTACAGGAATATTAAATGATGTGTTAAATATATTCTCTCTTACAGTTCTACAGGAATATTAAATGATGTGTTAAATATATTCTCTCTTACAGTTCTACAGGAATATTAAATGATGTGTTAAATATATTCTCTCTTACAGTTCTACAGGAATATTAAATGATGTGTTAAATATATTCTCTCTTACAGTTCTACAGGAATATTAAATGATGTGTTAAATATATTCTCTCTTACAGTTCTACAGGAATATTAAATGATGTGTTAAATATATTCTCTCTTACAGTTCTACAGGAATATTAAATGATGTGTTAAATATATTCTCTCTTACAGTTCTACAGGAATATTAAATGATGTGTTAAATATATTCTCTCTTACAGTTCTACAGGAATATTAAATGATGTGTTAAATATATTCTCTCTTACAGTTCTACAGGAATATTAAATGATGTGTTAAATATATTCTCTCTTACAGTTCTACAGGAATATTAAATGATGTGTTAAATATATTCTCTCTTACAGTTCTACAGGAATATTAAATGATGTGTTAAATATATTCTCTCTTACAGTTCTACAGGAATATTAAATGATGTGTTAAATATATTCTCTCTTACAGTTCTACAGGAATATTAAATGATGTGTTAAATATATTCTCTCTTACAGTTCTACAGGAATATTAAATGATGTGTTAAATATATTCTCTCTTACAGTTCTACAGGAATATTAAATGATGTGTTAAATATATTCTCTCTTACAGTTCTACAGGAATATTAAATGATGTGTTAAATATATTCTCTCTTACAGTTCTACAGGAATATTAAATGATGTGTTAAATATATTCTCTCTTACAGTTCTACAGGAATATTAAATGATGTGTTAAATATATTCTCTCTTACAGTTCTACAGGAATATTAAATGATGTGTTAAATATATTCTCTCTTCCAGTTCTACAGGAATATTAAATGATGTGTTAAATATATTCTCTCTTACAGTTCTACAGGAATATTAAATGATGTGTTAAATATATTCTCTCTTACAGTTCTACAGGAATATTAAATGATGTGTTAAATATATTCTCTCTTACAGTTCTACAGGAATATTAAATGATGTGTTAAATATATTCTCTCTTACAGTTCTACAGGAATATTAAATGATGTGTTAAACATATTCTCTCTTCCAGTTCTACAGGAATATTAAATGATGTGTTAAATATATTCTCTCTTACAGTTCTACAGGAATATTAAATGATGTGTTAAATATATTCTCTCTTACAGTTCTACAGGAATATTAAATGATGTGTTAAATATATTCTCTCTTACAGTTCTACAGGAATATTAAATGATGTGTTAAATATATTCTCTCTTACAGTTCTACAGGAATATTAAATGATGTGTTAAATATATTCTCTCTTACAGTTCTACAGGAATATTAAATGATGTGTTAAATATATTCTCTCTTACAGTTCTACAGGAATATTAAATGATGTGTTAAATATATTCTCTCTTACAGTTCTACAGGAATATTAAATGATGTGTTAAATATATTCTCTCTTAAAGTTCTACAGGAATATTAAATGATGTGTTAAATATATTCTCTCTTACAGTTCTACAGGAATATTAAATGATGTGTTAAATATATTCTCTCTTACAGTTCTACAGGAATATTAAATGATGTGTTAAATATTTCTCTCTTACAGTTCTACAGGAATATTAAATGATGTGTTAAATATATTCTCTCTTACAGTTCTACAGGAATATTAAATGATGTGTTAAATATATTCTCTCTTACAGTTCTACAGGAATATTAAATGATGTGTTAAATATATTCTCTCTTACAGTTCTACAGGAATATTAAATGATGTGTTAAATATATTCTCTCTTACAGTTCTACAGGAATATTAAATGATGTGTTAAATATATTCTCTCTTACAGTTCTACAGGAATATTAAATGATGTGTTAAATATATTCTCTCTTACAGTTCTACAGGAATATTAAATGATGTGTTAAATATATTCTCTCTTACAGTTCTACAGGAATATTAAATGATGTGTTAAATATATTCTCTCTTACAGTTCTACAGGAATATTAAATGATGTGTTAAATATATTCTCTCTTACAGTTCTACAGGAATATTAAATGATGTGTTAAATATTTTCTCTCTTACAGTTCTACAGGAATATTAAATGATGTGTTAAATATATTATCTCTTACAGTTCTACAGGAATATTAAATGATGTGTTAAATATATTCTCTCTTACAGTTCTACAGGAATATTAAATGATGTGTTAAATATATTCTCTCTTACAGTTCTACAGGAATATTAAATGATGTGTTAAATATATTCTCTCTTACAGTTCTACAGGAATATTAAATGATGTGTTAAATATATTCTCTCTTACAGTTCTACAGGAATATTAAATGATGTGTTAAATATATTCTCTCTTACAGTTCTACAGGAATATTAAATGATGTGTTAAATATATTCTCTCTTACAGTTCTACAGGAATATTAAATGATGTGTTAAATATATTCTCTCTTACAGTTCTACAGGAATATTAAATGATGTGTTAAATATATTCTCTCTTACAGTTCTACAGGAATATTAAATGATGTGTTAAATATATTCTCTCTTACAGTTCTACAGGAATATTAAATGATGTGGTAAATATATTCTCTCTTACAGTTCTACAGGAATATTAAATGATGTGTTAAATATATTCTCTCTTACAGTTCTACAGGAATATTAAATGATGTGTTAAATATATTCTCTCTTACAGTTCTACAGGAATATTAAATGATGTGGTAAATATATTCTCTCTTACAGTTCTACAGGAATATTAAATTATGTGTTAAATATATTCTCTCTTACAGTTCTACAGGAATATTAAATGATGTGTTAAATATATTCTCTCTTACAGTTCTACAGGAATATTAAATATATTCTCTCTTACAGTTCTACAGGAATATTAAATGATGTGGTAAATATATTCTCTCTTACAGTTCTACAGGAATATTAAATATATTCTCTCTTACAGTTCTACAGGAATATTAAATGATGTGTTAAATATATTCTCTCTTACAGTTCTACAGGAATACTAAATGATGTGCTAAATGTGTTATTTTAATTGTAATTGAAACAATTGTGTGATTCCAAGTGTCTTATTGTTCGTAACAACTCAGTTTGCTGCTATAGGCAGTTAGCTGCCTACTGTGACAGCTAGGTACTGGTTGCAACCTTGTAACTTTCTGATGGGAATAGTTGAAGACCATGTTTAGTTTCCAAGTGCTACTGAAAAAGCTCAAGTTCTACTCAAATGCTCCAACATGATACATGTCATTATTCTAGTCTATCATTATTCTATTATTCTAGTTTATCATTATTCTAGTCTATCATTATTCTAGTCTATCATTATTCTAGTCTATCATTATTCTAGTCTATCATTATTCTAGTCTATCATTATTCTAGTCTATCATTATTCTAGTCTATCATTATTCTAGTCTATCAATCCATTTGAAATCTTTATCTGCAGCGCAGGTTGCTCTCTGCCATACTTTACATAACACAAGGGCAGCATATAGAGCCTAGTGCGTCAGAACTGATAGGATACTGCCTGTTCTCTGAGCTCTTTATGTTTCTGGAGGCTGATGTCCCTTTATACCACAGTCTGGACAGTCCATGTCCTTACAACAGGCTGGACAGTCCATGTCCTTACCACAGGCTGGACAGTCCATGTCCTTACAACAGCAGGTGTTGAAGCCTGATGTCCCTTTTTGGGAACCCACTAAGTTACTGATGAACTCAATCTGAACCTTTCAGCGTTAACTAGTGGTTCTGGTGAAAAATGTCCTTTAAGAATCTCCACAACATCCCCATATGTCTTATCACCTGTTCTGTCTGGATGTAACAGGCTGCTTAGTAAATTACTTGTCTTTGGCCCCATTACACTAAAAACTTTAAGCACAATGTTGTCCTCAACCATGTTATTGACAAGAACAAAATATTCAAACCTTTCTGAATATGAGCTCCACTGCTCAATGGCTCCATCAAACTGTCCAATGGTTCCATCAAACTGTCCAATGGTTCCATCAAACTGTCCAATGGTTCCAACAAACTGTCCAATGGTTCCATCAAACTGTCCAATGGTTCCAACAAACTGTCCAATGGTTCCATCAAACTGTCCAATGGTTCCATCAATCTGTCCAATGGTTCCATCAAACTGTCCAATGGTTCCATCAAACTGTCCAATGGTTCCATCAAACTGTCCAATGGTTCCATCAAACTGTCCAATGGTTCCATCAAACTGTCCAATGTTTCCAACAATTCCAGACATTTTTCATTTCTCAATAGGCTCCTGTGTCACGTTCTGACATTAGTTATTTTATTATGTCTTTGGTTTAGTATGGTAAGGGCGTGAGTTGGGTGGGTAGTCTATGTTCTTTTTTCTATGTTGTATTTCTGTGTTTGGCCTGGTATGGTTCTCAATCAGAGGCAGGTGTCAATCGTTGTCCCTGATTGAGAATCATACTGAGGTAGCCTGGTTTCACTGTTGAGTGGTGGGTGGTTATTTTCAGTCTTTGTGTGTCTGCACCAGACAGAACTGTTCCGGTTGGTTTCACTGTTGAGTGGTGGGTGGTTATTTTCAGTCTTTGTGTGTCTGCACCAGACAGAACTGTTCCGGTTGGTTTCACTGTTGAGTGGTGGGTGGTTATTTTCAGTCTTTGTGTGTCTGCACCAGACAGAACTGTTTCGGTTGGTTTCACTGTTGAGTGGTGGGTGGTTATTTTCAGTCTTTGTGTGTCTGCACCAGACAGAACTGTTTCGGTTGTTTCACTGTTGAGTGGTGGGTGGTTATTTTCAGTCTTTGAGTGTCTGCACCAGACAGAACTGTTTAGGTTGTTTCTTTGTTGTTTGTTATTCATTTTTTCCATTAATTAAGATGAACACTTACCACGCTGCGCTTTGGTCCTCACCTTCTTACACTGACGACAGCCGTTACATCCTGATTGTCATTCACTTTAGCATTGTCCTCAACCACAGCAATATTTTCCTCATGTATGTAAACATGTCATGTAAACTTCTTTAATTTAGCTCATTTAGCAGTTTTTAATTCCAGTTTGTCTTCACTGTTGAATAAATATCCTGTCCTTTAATCAATGTTAACTCTCTCTGTTAGCTCCACTTCCCTCCATGATGATGTTAACTCTCTCTGTTAGCTCCACTTCCCTCCATGATGATGTTAACTCTCTCTGTTAGCTCCACTTCCCTCCATGATGATGTTAACTCTCTCTGTTAGCTCCACTTCCCTCCATGATGATGTTAACTCTCTCTGTTAGCTCCACTTCCCTCCATGATGATGTTAACTCTCTCTGTTAGCTCCACTTCCCTCCATAATGATGTTAACTCTCTGTTATCTCCACTATGCACTTGCCTCTGCTAGTAATACACTGTGTTAACATTACCACAGAAAATAACCATTATAAACAGTTGTAAAAACCAACTTCTTCCAGACAGAATAGTTCCTGTAGATTCAGACTCATCACCAATCTGTTGTTATGTTGTGTGGGTTTCATAACCAGGTGTGTATAACAATTCAATAATGATGAGACGGGAGACAGGAATCAGTTCAACCATTTATCTGGAACGGGATAATCTCAACACATACAAACCCCCATGATGCTCTGCGCCACAACCCCAATACACAACAAATAAATCAAATACAAATGAGTAAATGGACACTAAGCAAAACTCAGAGGACTTTAAATGTTCAGTTCTAGAATGTAGGACCATGGGACAGGGTCAGAAAGGTCAGTATGTTTGATACCTTGTTACAGAGGTGACATAACAAGCATAAGGTCCATTATAACACAGTGAAGTAGGACCATGGGACAGGGTCAGAAAGGTCAGTATGTTTGATACCTGGTTACAGAGGTGACATAACAAGCATAAGGTCCATTATAACACAGTGAAGTAGGGCCATGGGACAGGGTCAGAAAGGTCAGTATGTTTGATACCTGGTTACAGAGGTGACATAACAAGCATGAGGTCCATTATAACACAGTGAAGTAGGACCATGGGACAGGGTCAGAAAGGTCAGTATGTTTGATACCTGGTTACAGAGGTGACATAACAAGCATGAGGTCCATTATAACACAGTGAAGTAGGACCATGGGACAGGGTCAGAAAGGTCAGTATGTTTGATACCTGGTTACAGAGGTGACATAACAAGCATAAGGTCCATTATAACACAGTGAAGTAGAGTTGGGAGCTAAAAGCAGACATGGACAGTGAGACGGTGTGAAGAGGTCAGGGGTCAAACACTAGATCAGGACAGGTAGAAATGGCAGGGCTGGAAATAGACAGACACATTCTGATCATGGCTCAGTCCTGACCTGAGACACCCAAGAAGAAGATGCCATATCAAAGTATTGGCCAGTAGGCTTTATGGGATTTCCTTTCATAAAAATCCAGAACATTTAAATGAGGCATCTGTCAATAAAAAGTTAGTTTAGAGCTTTAGTGAAAGGATGGAATGACTTAGTGTTACTACCATTTAGTGAAAGGATGGAATGACTTAGTGTTACTACCATTTAGTGAAAGGATGGAATGACTTAGTGTTACTACCATTTAGTGAAAGGATGGAATGACTTAGTGTTACTACCATTTAGTGAAAGGATGGAATGACTTAGTGTTACTACCATTTAGTGAAAGGATGGAATGACTTAGTGTTACTACCATTTAGTGAAAGGATGGAATGACTGAAACATTTGCTCTTTTTATTATAGTGAACAAAACAATAAACAAAACATGTAACAATTTCAAAGATTTTACTGAGTTACAGTTCATATAAGGCCACCAGTCAATTGAAATACTAAATTCATTAGGCCCTAATCTGTGGATTACACATGACTGGGAACACAAATATATTTGTCAGATAACTTAATAAAACAGTAGGAGTGTGGATCAGAAAACCAGTCAGTATCTGGTGTGACCATTTGCCTCATGCAGCGCAACACATCTCCTTCACATAGAGTTGATCAGGCTGTTGATTGTGGCCTGTGGAATGTTGACCTCTTCAATGCCTGTGTGAAGTTGCTGGATATTGGCGGGAATTGGAACACGCTGTCGTACACATCGATCCAGAACAGGTGACATGTCTGGTGAGTATGCAGACCATGGAAGAACTGTTTCCTGCGTGTTTGTGTGTCCAGTGTGTGTGTCCTGTGTGTGTGAATGTGTGTGTGTGTGTGTGTGTCCAGCGTGTGTGCCAGGTTATTATTTGTGTTACCACGGTTATAATTTCAGGGACACTGAGGACTCTTCATGATAAACCCTTAACCCTGGATAGAGGGGCTCAGTGAATGTGGAGGTGAATGTGATCAGGTGGGTCAGTGTGTCAGAGGAGGCTCTATAGAAGGACAGAGTGCCGGCTGGCCAGTCCAGATACACTCCTACTCTGTGGGAACTGGAGGAGAGGACGTCTATGGTAGTGACATTATTATTGTGACAGGCAGTGTAACTGATGTCAGAGCAGATCAGACTCCAGGACTTGTCATTGAATCCAAAACAGCAGTCATCACCCCTTCCTCTCCTGTTGATTCCTTTATATGTCACTCCTATATCAGCCCCACTCCCACTCCACTCTACCTCCCAGTAACAGCGCCCAGTCAGACCCTCTCTACACAGCACCTGTTCATAGTACTCAAATCTCTCTGGGAGATCAGGATACGGCTGCTCCTCTCTCCTCCATGTCACCTTTCTGTTCCCCTCAGACAGAGAGAGGCATCTGTTTACTGTGTTTGGGTCCAGTGTGAGATCACAGACATCTGATGGATGAAACCAGACACAATATTAGAAATCATCATCATTCACATTAGAATGTTAACTCACTTTTCACTAATTCATTTAATGGAGATGTTTCTAGGTATCAAAAGGAGAAGTTAAGGTAACTTGAGACTTGTTGAATGATCATATGTTATACTGTATGGTAATATAAAACACACGTATTCCCATTAATTACACAAACTCACACACACACCCTGAACACACACACCCTGAACACACACACACACACACACACAAAGCAACTCTTTGTAAACGTTGGTGTCCCTGATTTCTGTTTCTGTAGAACTACAGCTGATTTTTAATATGACCAAGTCAGTAATGATGGTGGTCTTTGACTTAACTTGAATTAAGACTTATTCTTAGTCATATTCTTCACAGCAGTCAACACTCACATTTTCTAAGCCCAGGTTTCATTCTGTTCTCTCCACCATGTTCCACACTGTAGCGGTAAGCAGAAGAACAGACAGTCATTGAGGGATACACCTGAACTCACACACACACACACACACTGGACACAAACTCACACACACTGGAGACACATACACAACGGACACACACACAGGAGACACACACACACACACACAATGGAGACTGGAGACACACACACACAAGATACACACACACACATACACACACACACACTCTGGTGACACACACACACTGGAGACACACACACACACACACACAAACTGGTGACTCACACACACGCACAGGAGACGCACACACAGGAAACGCACACACACAGGAAACACACACAGACACTGGAGACACACACACACACACTGGAGACACACACTGGTGACACAAACACACACTGGAGACACACACAGGTGTCACACACACGCACAAAGATGCTGGAGACACTAACACACACACACTGGAGAGGCACACACACACTGGCCACACACACACAAACACACTGGAGATACACACACACTCGAGACTGGAGACACACACACACTGGCCACACACACACACAAACACACTGGAGACGCACACACACTCGAGACTGGAGACACACACACACTGGCCACACACACACACACTGGAGATACACACACACTCGAGACTGGAGACACACACACACTGGCCACACACACACACACACACAAACACACTGGAGACGCACACACACTCGAGACTGGAGACACACACACACTGGCCACACACACACACACACACACACACACACACAGGAGATACACACACACAAACACACTGGAGATACACACACTGGAGACGCACACACACTCGAGACTGGAGACACACACACACACACACAGTCATCATAAAACATTGTCCAGGTGGTGGTAAGAATGTTTGTCTTAACTAGCCTGATAAGTCAAACATGTCTGATATGAACATTGACATAAACCCTCTACATACTTGAGTTTCTCCAGTCTGCAGTGTGGATCCTCCAGTCCAGCAGAGAGATGTCTGACTCCTGAGTCTCCTGGGTGATTGTAGCTCAGATCCAGCTCTCTCAGGTGTGAGGGGTTTGACCTCAGAGCTGAGACCAGAGAAGCACAGCCTTCCTCTGTGACTAGACAGCCTGACAGCCTGCAAAGAGTCAAATCATATTAAAACCACACTGATATTCTTTGGTGGTGAAAATAGTGGCAGTATATTTTTTCAACATATTCAGATATATCAGTGTCCTGAAACCTTCCATATCTATTCATAAAATAGTGTATCATCATAAAAAATGACAAATGATCAAAGTATTGCCTGCAGATAGAAACATGTATAGTACAAATATTATAGTAGACTGACCAGACCAGTTTAAAAGCAGTATCAGTCAGAAGACAGACAGTGAGGAATCAGATTTAGATTGTATTGAGTATACAGTCCACACCATATCTATTTTGACAGTGAGGTATCAGATTTAGATTGTATTGAGTATACAGTCCACATCATATCTATTTAGACAGTGAGGTATCAGATTTAGATTGTATTGAGTATACAGTCCACACCATATCTATTTAGACAGTGAGGTATCAGATTTAGATTGTATTGAGTATACAGTCCACACCATATCTATTTAGACAGTGAGGTATCAGATTTAGATTGTATTGAGTATACAGTCCACACCATATCTATTTAGACAGTGAGGTATCAGATTTAGATTGTATTGAGTATACAGTCCACACCATATCTATTTAGACAGTGAGGTATCAGATTTAGATTGTATTGAGTATACAGTCCACACCATATCTATTTAGACAGTGAGGTATCAGATTTAGATTGTATTGAGTATACAGTCCACACCATATCTATTTAGACAGTGAGGAATCAGATTTAGATTGTATTGAGTATACAGTCCACATCATATCTATTTAGACAGTGAGGTATCAGATTTAGATTGTATTGAGTATACAGTCCACATCATATCTATTTAGACAGTGAGGAATCAGATTTAGATTGTATTGAGTATACAGTCCACACCATATCTATTTAGACAGTGAAGCTAACATTTTAAATGTGTCTCTATTCTCCAACATTTTGGATTTCAGATCAAATGTTTCATATGAGGTGACAGTTTATAATGTCACCTTTTATTTGAGGATATTTTAATACATATCTGTTTCAATGTTTAGAAAAATTAAAGCATTTTATGTATCTAGTCCCCCCATTTGAAGAAGTCATAAGTATTCTGACACTTAAAGTGTACTAAATATGTCAAAAGTATATCTGGTCCCATATTCCTCGAACACAATGAGACATCAAGCCTGTGACGCCTTGACTGAGAAAGATCATGAATGAATCATGAATAATAATGAGTGAGAAAGTTAGAGGCTACAACAAAGCATGCTAACCTCTCACCATTACCAATAACAGAGGCTCCAACAAAACATGCTAACCTCTCACCATTACCAATAACAGAGGCTACAACAAAACATACTAACCTCTCACCATTACCAATAACAGAGGCTACAACAAAACATGCTAACCTCTCACCATAACCAATAACATAGACTACAACAAAACATACTAACCTCTCACCATTACCAATAACAGAGGCTACAACAAAACATGCTAACCTCTCACCATTACCAATAACAGAGGCTACAACAAAACATGCTAACCTCTCACCATTACCAATAACAGAGGCTACAACAAAACATGCTAACCTCTCACCATAACCAATAACATAGACTACAACAAAACATGCTAACCTCTCACCATTACCAATAACAGAGACTACAACAAAACATACTAACCTCTCACCTTTAACCTCAAATAAAAGGTGACATTCTGTACTGTCTCCTAATATGAAACATTATATCTCAAATCCAAAATGCTGGAGCAGAGCACCAAATTTAAAACTGTAAGCCTCACTGTCCAAACACATATGGTGTGGACTATGTGTGCCTGGTAAACACATGTGGATCCGGTGAACAGTTATCACTTGTTGACCAACTACAGGAATACTGACCTCAGAGTCTCCAGTTTACAGTGGGGATTCCCCAGTCCAGCAGAGAGCAGCTTCACTCCTAAATCCTTCAGGTCATTGTTACTCAGGTCCAGCTCTCTCAGGTGTGAGGGGTTTGACCTCAGAGCTGAGACCAGAGAAGCACAGCCTTCCTCTGTGACTCGACAGCCTGACAGCCTGCAAAGAGTCAAATCATATTAAAATCACACTGCTATTCTTTGGTGGTGAAAATAGTGGCAGTATATTTTTTCAACATATTCAGATATATCAGTGTCCTGAAACCTGCCATATCTATTAATAAATGAATGTTTCATTATTAGAAATAACAAATGATCAAAGTATTGCCTGCAGATAGAAAAATATATAGTACAAATATTATAGTAGACTGACCAGACCAGTTTAAAAAGCAGAATCAGTCAGAAGACAGACAGTGAGGAATCAGATTTAGATTGTATTGAGTATACAGTCCACACCATATCTATTTAGACAGTGAGGTATCAGATTTAGATTGTATTGAGTATACAGTCCACACCATATCTATTTAGACAGTGAGGAATCAGATTTAGATTGTAATGAGTATACAGTCCACACCATATATATTTAGACAGTGAGGAATCAGATTTAGATTGTATTGAGTATACAGTCCACACCATATCTATTTAGACAGTGAAGCTAACATTTCAAATGTGGCTCTATTCTCCAACATTTTGGATTTGAGGTCTACAACAACACATGCTAACCTCTCACCATTACCAATAACAGAGACTACAACAAAACATGCTAACCTCTCACCATTACCAATAACAGAGGCTACAACAAAACATGCTAACCTCTCACCATTACCAATAACAGAGACTACAACAAAACATGCTAACCTCTCACCATTACCAATAACAGAGGCTACAACAAAACATACTAACCTCTCACCATTACCAATAACAGAGGCTACAACAAAACATGCTAACCTCTCACCATTACCAATAACAGAGGCTACAACAAAACATGCTAACCTCTCACCATTACCAATAACAGAGACTACAACAAAACATACTAACCTCTCACCATTACCAATAACAGAGGCTACAACAAAACATGCTAACCTCTCACCATTACCAATAACAGAGGCTACAACAAAACATGCTAACCTCTCACCATTACCAATAACAGAGGCTACAACAAAACATGCTAACCTCTCACCATTACCAATAACAGAGGCTACAACAAAACATGCTAACCTCTCACCATTACCAATAACAGAGGCTACAACAAAACATGCTAACCTCTCACCATTACCAATAACAGAGACTACAACAAAACATGCTAACCTCTCACCATTACCAATAACAGAGGCTACAACAAAACATGCTAACCTCTCACCATTACCAATAACAGAGGCTACAACAAAACATGCTAACCTCTCACCATTACCAATAACATAGACTACAACAAAACATGCTAACCTCTCACCATTACCAATAACATAGACTACAACAAAACATGCTAACCTCTCACCATAACCAATAACAGAGGCTACAACAAAACATGCTAACCTCTCACCATTACCAATAACATAGACTACAACAAAACATGCTAACCTCTCACCATTACCAATAACATAGACTACAACAAAACATGCTAACCTCTCACCATTACCAATAACAGAGACTACAACAAAACATACTAACCTCTCACCTTTAACCTCAAATAAAAGGTGACATTCTGTACTGTCTCCTAATATGAAACATTATATCTCAAATCCAAAATGCTGGAGCAGAGCACCAAATTTAAAACTGTAAGCCTCACTATCCAAACACATATGGTGTGGACTATGTGTGCCTGGTAAACACATGTGGATCTGGTGAACAGTTATCACTTGTTGACCAACTACAGGAATACTGACCTCAGAGTCTCCAGTTTACAGTGGGGATTCCCCAGTCCATCAGAGAGCAGCTTCACTCCTGAATCCTTCAGGTCATTGTTACTCAGGTCCAGCTCTCTCAGGTGTGAGGGGTTTGACCTCAGAGCTGAGACCAGAGAAGCACAGCCTTCCTCTGTGACTCGACAGCCTGACAGCCTGCAAAGAGTCAAATCATATTAAAATCACACTGCTATTCTTTGGTGGTGAAAATAGTGGCAGTATATTTTTTCAACATATTCAGATATATCAGTGTCCTGAAACCTTCCATATCTATTCATAAAATAGTGTATCATCATAAAAAATGACAAATGATCAAAGTATTGCCTGCAGATAGAAAAATATATAGTACAAATATTATAGTAGACTGACCAGACCAGTTTAAAAAGCAGAATCAGTCAGAAGACAGACAGTGAGGAATCAGATTTAGATTGTATTGAGTATACAGTCCACACCATATCTATTTAGACAGTGAGGTATCAGATTTAGATTGTATTGAGTATACAGTCCACACCATATCTATTTAGACAGTGAGGTATCAGATTTAGATTGTATTGAGTATACAGTCCACACCATATCTATTTAGACAGTGAGGTATCAGATTTAGATTGTATTGAGTATACAGTCCACACCATATCTATTTAGACAGTGAGGTATCAGATTTAGATTGTATTGAGTATACAGTCCACACCATATCTATTTAGACAGTGAAGCTAACATTTCAAATGTGGCTCTATTCTCCAACATTTTGGATTTGAGGTCTACAACAACACATGCTAACCTCTCACCATTACCAATAACAGAGACTACAACAAAACATGCTAACCTCTCACCATTACCAATATCAGAGGCTACAACAAAACATGCTAACCTCTCACCATTACCAATAACAGAGACTACAACAAAACATGCTAACCTCTCACCATTACCAATAACAGAGGCTACAACAAAACATGCTAACCTCTCACCATTACCAATAACAGAGGCTACAACAAAACATGCTAACCTCTCACCATTACCAATAACAGAGGCTACAACAAAACATGCTAACCTCTCACCATTACCAATAACAGAGGTTACAACAAACATGCTAACCTCTCACCATTACCAATAACAGAGACTACAACAAAACATGCTAACCTCTCACCATTACCAATAACAGAGGCTACAACAAAACATGCTAACCTCTCACCATTACCAATAACAGAGGCTACAACAAAACATGCTAACCTCTCACCATTACCAATAACAGAGGTTACAACAAACATGCTAACCTCTCACCATTACCAATAACAGAGACTACAACAAAACATGCTAACCTCTCACCATTACCAATAACAGAGGCTACAACAAAACATACTAACCTCTCACCATTACCAATAACAGAGGCTACAACAAAACATACTAACCTCTCACCATTACCAATAACAGAGGGGGTCTGATCTTTGTAACTTTCTCATCCATCATTATTCTCGATTCATTCCTGATTATTCATCATCATAGTAGCATCCACATGAATGTAGAAGTGTTCAGAAACATCTTCTATTCTTACTGACAATACAAGTGAAGTGACTCCAAAATGACAGGACATTATTCACCATTCAGTTTCTATCAGGAAAAACATAAAACACAACCGAGACAAACTGGAAATACATTCAACAAGTTAGTAGAATCACAAGCTTGATGTAATCACTGCAGGCATGGAATATGGGACCAAATACTAAACTTATGGCAAGTTAATACACTATAAGTGAATGTGTGAGAGTAATTGTGACTTTTTCAAATGGGAGAACTACATACATAAAGTATCTGTATCTGTTAATACTGACCTCAGAGTCTTCAGTTTACAGTGGGGATTCCCCAGTCCAGCAGAGAGCAGCTTCACTCCTGAATCCTTCAGGTCATTGTTACTCAGATCCAGCTCTCTCAGGTGTGAGGGGTTTGACCTCAGAGCTGAGACCAGAGAAGCACAGCCTTCCTCTGTGACTCCACAGCCTGACAGCCTGACAAAGAGATCATCATGACTTCACAAACACACTGTTAATTTAACACAAGTAGTGTAGAAGGACAATGGCAGATGCATTTGGTTTATTCTCTCAAACAACATATAGATTCATCTTCCGTCTCCTAGAATTGTATGGTCATATTGTTATACTAATGTGAAAATCAATGAATTTATTCAATATGTTTTTCAATATAATATTATTTACATATTATAATACATATTTTTCTCCAAACTGAATATTTTGTCCTGATGATTAGTTCTTAAATGTCATTTTATTTACTCACAGAACAGCTCTGGAGGCTTTGACCACTGGCAGCAGCCTCAGAAGACCTTCCTCTGATCTGGAGTATTTCTTCAGGTCAAACACATCCAGCTCCTTTTCTGAAGTCAGCAACACAAAGACCAGAGCTGACCACTGTGCAGGTGACAGGTTGGGTTTTGAGAGACTTCCTGAGCTCAGGTATCTTTGGATCTCCTCCACTAGAGAATGGTCATTCAGTTCATTCAGACAGTGGAACAGATTGATGCACCTCTCTTGAGAGGGATTCTCCCTGATCTTCTCCTTGATGTACTCAACTGTTTCTTCATGGCTCTGTGAGCTGCTTCTTGTCTTTGTCAGTAGACCTCGTAAGTACTTCTGATTGGACTCCAGTGAGAGGCCCAGAAGGAAGCGGAGGAAAAGGTCCAGGTTTCCTGTCTCACTTTGTAAGGCTTTATCCACAGCACTCTTGTAGAAAGCAACTTTACGCCTTTGTCTGATCCTCACAGAAAGGTTCCTGGACGTTGATTGAGGTTTGGCCATTACATTCTCATTGTTGTTGATGAATGAGAAGAACACATATACAGCAGCCAGAAACTCCTGAATGCTCAGATGAACAAAGCAGTATACCTTGTCCTGGTACAGCACACATTCCTCTTTAAAGAGCTGTGTGCACAATCCTGAGTACACTGAGGCTTCATTGACATCAATTCCAGCCTCTTTCAGGTCTTCTTCATAGAAAATCAGATTGCCTTTCACAAGCTGTTGAAAAGCCAGTTTTCCCAGTGACAGAATGCTCTCTTTATTCCAGTGTGGACCTGTCTCTTCTTTCCCAAGATACTTTTCATTCTTCTGTTTGGTATGAAACACCACAAGGTGTGTGTACATCTCAGTCAGAGTCTTGGGCATCTCTTCTCTCTTATGTTTCAGCATGTGTTCAAGGACTGTTGCAGAAATCCAACAGAAGACTGGAATGTGGCACATGATGTGGAGGCTCCTTGATGTCTTTATGTGTGAGATGATTCTGCTGGCCAGGTCCTCATCACTGAATCTCTTCCTGAAGTACTCCTCCTTCTGTGGGTCATTGAACCCTCGTACCTCTGTCACCTGGTCAACACACCCTGAAGGGATCTTATTGGCTGCTGCAGGTCGGGTAGTTATCCAGAGGAGAGCAGAGGGAAGGAGATTTCCCTTGATGAGATTTGTCAGCAGAACATCCACTGAGGTTGACTCTGTGACGTCCCAACAGATCTTGTTCTTCTGGAAGTCTAGGGGCAGTCGGCACTCATCCAGACCATCAAAGATGAACAGAACTTTGTACTTGTTGTAGATGGAGATTCCTGATTGTTTGGTTTCCATTGAGAAGTGATTGAGAAGTTCAATAAAAGTGTGTTTGTCCTCTTTCATCAAATTCAGCTCCCGAAAAGGGAATGAAAATACAAATTGGACATCCTGATTTGCTTTTCCTTCAGCCCAGTCCAGAATGAACTTCTGCACAGAGACTGTTTTTCCAATGCCAGCAACTCCCTTTGTCAGCACAGTTCTGATAGGTTTGTCTTGTCCAGTTAAGGGTTTGAAGATGTCGTTACATTTGATTGCAGTCTCTGGTCTTGCTTGTTTCCTGGTTGTTGTCTCAATCTGTCTCAGCTCATGTTCATTATTGACCTCTCCTGTTCCACCCTCTGTGATGTAGAGCTCTGTGTAGATCTTATTGAGAAGTGTTGGGTTTCCTTGTTTAGCGATCCCCTCAAATACACATTGAAACTTCTTCTTTAGATTAGATTTGATTTCACGTTGGCAAATCACAGCAAGCTCATCTGAATGAATAAATAACACAGAGGATATTAATATTACATCTGTTTTAATGCCTACAGTATTATAGGACTGTTATAAAGTTTTACATTATAATAATTCATTCTGTTAACAGACTGTATAAATGTGTAAATGTTTTCATAATGCATTACAGACTGGTGTGACTGATTACATTATTATTGGTATTATTGATGGTATTATTAATGTTGTCTCTCTCTCTAAATTAACCACCACAACACATCCCTGCCGCTACTTGATGAGGTCACTAGGTGTTGTTTTGAGACTATGAAATATACTTATTCATGTCAATGAGGTCCTCCTAAAAGCAGCCAACCAGTCACTAGTCCCTTGGTAGTCCTCCAACCAGTCACTAGCCCCTTGATAGTCCTCCAACCAGTCACTAGTCCCTTGGTAGTCCTCCAACCAGTCACTAGTCACTTGGTAGTCCTCCAACCAGTCAGTAGTCCCTTGGTAGTCCTCCAACCAGTCACTAGTCCCTTGGTAGTCCTCCAACCAGTCACTAGTCCCTTAGTAGTCCTCCAACCAGTCACTAGTCCCTTGGTAGTCGTCCAACCAGTCACTCGCCCCTTGGTAGTCGTCCAACCAGTCACTCGCCCCTTGGTAGTCCTCCAACCAGTCACTAGTCCCTTGGTAGTCCTCCAACCAGTCACTAGCCCCTTGGTAGTCCTCCAACCAGTCACTAGTCCCTTGGTAGTCCTCCTAAAAGCAGTCAACCAGTCACTAGCCCCTTGGTAGTCCTCCAACCAGTCACTAGCCCCTTGGTAGTCCTCCTAAAAGTAGCCAACCAGTCACTAGCCCCTTGGTAGTCCTCCTAAAAGCAGCCAACCAGTCACTAGTCTCTTGGTAGATGGACTTTAGAGGGTCTACACCAGAAGTTAATGGGTATAGGAGGAAGGTATATATTGGAGGGTCTACACCAGAAGTTAATGGTTATAGGAGGAAGGTATATAGTGGAGGGTCTACACCAGAAGGTAATGGGTATCTGTAGGAGGAAGGTATATAGTGGAGGGTATACACCAGAAGGTAATGGGTATAGGAGGAAGGTATATAGTCTACTAAGCTTGGAATGTGTTGGTGCAGGGAAGTGATTACATGTGGCAGGATTTGATAGGGGGAGAGAGCCATGGATTAGTGATGGAGGGGGGTCAGATGAAGTGAGGAAAAACAGATATCACTAAGGTTTGTATAGCAACATAGATACATTGGCTGTTCGGCTGCGGAGGAGGAGACTCAGCCTAGGAGAAAGGGTTAAATATCAGTGCTTGTGTCAGATGTTTTGTTGTCTGAATAACAGATGTACCGACCCCTTGGGAAGAATTCAACTTGGTTAAAGCTTCTCTAGTGTCCGTGACTTATTTACTCTGAAAAATTACAGTGTTAAGGCTGCTACAATATCATTGAGTTACACAGCTACTTTAGCTGTACTTTAGCTACAACTTTTAAATGTTATAAAACAGCATTCAACATGAGGCAGACAGATCTTACATTTCTCCAGTGTGTCAGCAAGCTCCTTCTGGTTCATTTTCCTCAGGACGTGCAGTGTGATCTTCAGAGCCCCCTCTCTGGCACTGCTCTCCTGCTTCTCATCTTCAGCGTCCACCACTTCCTGCTTCTGACTCTCAAAGCCTTGTGGGAGTTCTGGACTAAGAATCCTCTTGAACATCTTCAGCTCGTTCTTCACAAATGTCATAATTTTCTGTTCAAGCAACTGAAATAAATAAAGTATATAAGTTAAGCAAGAGAATAAATGCTTTCTCATTAACACATTAATGTATGATTGACAGATCAACTTTACTTGAGGTAAACAAAAACAAATGTACATAACAGGACCACATACACTGAATATGGAGGCCAGGTCTGTTTGATGACTCTGGGAAGACTGACCACTGAGAATCTCTGACTCTGATCTCTCCTGTTGGTTTCTGTGGACAAAACATGAGATTACATCTCCTCATCCAGGGAGTACACACACACACACACACACACACACGGAATGTTGTGTTTGTTTAATATTGTCTTAGGACTATGAAAATGGACAAAATGATTAGCCTATGGATTATGAAAACAACAACAATAAATGGGAAAATGTGAGAGGATAAATGACTATAGACAGTGTTGTTTAACTCACTGACCAGGACCCATGAGTTCTTCTTACCTTTGTTCAGTAGAAAAGTCTCCCTCTCTAAACTCTATAGGTAGAATCATAGACAGGTCACTCTTCATGGACACACAGCTGGGAACAGGGGAGGCTGGTCTCTCCTGCTTGATTGGTCTTCAACACAACAGAGACAAACATTACATCTCTCATCTACTCTGAGCTCAGATGGGGAAACATAAGAAGAGTTTCACAAATAGAACTGACTTCTAGACGTTAGTTAACGCGCGAGCAGTGTGTCATTTTTAATAACGAGATTAATTTAGCGTCGCGAGCGTTGTAGTCAGTCTGTCAGCCCCGCTAAAAGGCTGGTGTCGTTACTCTGCCTTCTCCGGGGGCATGTTGAGGTAAATTTACTAACCGGGAGGGTTGAATTATGTAATTTATTGGAGGGCTGGAAGACGCACTCTCGAGGTTGTTTACTCACAATATCAGATATTAAGATGATTTTTATAATGAATGTATACTGAGGTTGAGGTTCTGACTAGTGATTATTTACCCGGGGTTCAATACCTGCTATTGAGGCGCCCTGAAAATAATATTCAAAAGTTCGGTCCTTGGACACAGAGGAGTTAAACACTAAAGTTACCGTCCATCTCGTGAAGAGAGGACAACCGGACAGAGGTAGCCAGCATCCGTCAACGAGAGAGTGAGAAGCCCTCCACGGGATTTAACAGGTGGAAGAAACAACCGGGGAGCTCCATCGGTCCACAAGAAATGCAGACAGCCGGTGACGATGTAGTGGTAGCTATGGTAACTAGGATGCTGCTGGTAGAGTAGCTAGCTAGCTTACCGAGCTGTACCGACTAGCTAGGATAACTAGGATGCTGCTGGTAGAGTAGCTAGCTAGCTTACCGAGCTGTACCGACTGGCTAGGATAACTAGGATGCTGCTGGTAGAGTAGGTAGCTAGATTACCGAGCTGTACCGACTACCTAGGATAACTAGGATGCTGCTGGTAGAGTAGCTAGCTAGCTTACCGAGCTGTACCGACTAGCTAGGATAACTAGGATGCTGCTGGTAGAGTACCTAGCTAGCTTACCGAGCTGTACCGACTAGCTAGGATAACTAGGATGCTGCTGGTAGAGTAGCTAGCTAGATTACCGAGCTGTACCGACTAGCTAGGATAACTAGGATGCTGCTGGTAGAGTAGCTAGCTAGATTACCGAGCTGTACCGACTAGCTAGGATAACTAGGATGCTGCTGGTAGAGTAGCTAGCTAGCTTACCGAGCTGTACCGGCTGGCTAGGATAACTAGGATGCTGCTGGTAGAGTAGCTAGCTAGCTTACCGAGCTGTACCGACTAGCTTGGTTAGTTAGCAGGTCGTTCGTCTGTCCCTCGTTTCGATGATGAATCCGGTGAACCACAAAATGAAACAAGGATAGAGAGTGAAAAGGATCTGGCTACACTCACACTGTCCCTGACCGTAAAGAAAAAAGCAAATTGAACAGTAAACTTCGGTGTCTCAACACTGTAACAAACTCCGTCGTTATTCCCCAAGATCACCTCAGTCCACTCTGGTGTCCTAAGTAGTTAACTAAGTAGTTAACTTAGGACAACTGCTGTTAACTCTTAACTACTTAGGACACCTGCTGTTAACTCTTAACTACTTAGGACACCTGCTGTTAACTCTTAACTACTTAGGACACCTGCTGTTAACTCTTAACTACTTAGTACACCTGCTGTTAACTCTTAACTACTTAGGACAGCTGCTGTTAACTCTTAACTACTTAGTACACCTGCTGTTAACCTTAGTTAATATTTAGTTAGTTTGTCTGCATAGCATTTTGTCTTCATTTTAGCAGATTAATTCATGCTTATTTCTGAAGATTAACTCAGGTTTTCACCCAGCGGCTAAGGAGTTGGAGCTGTGGAGGGAGTATGACCTATGGCTGAACGGTGGCTGGTTCTAATCCCGGGCCGGGTGCTGGAATAAATGGGTGGACTTGTTCTGACCACTGGAGGGCTGCTGGGTTCCCATCCTCAAAACATGAACCTTTTGGTTATCAGAACTCTACAGGTTCACTGAACCCAATAATATATAGAACTTTTAGTGATTCCATATTTTAATAAACATCATGTTATTTCAAGTTCTTCCTTTGGAGCACAACATCATGTTGTTAAATAATAATCCTAAATTCGGCGTGGCTATAAATTAGACAGTTGAAGGTATCTAGGGAGTAATATGTGTTAGATGAATATGAACATTGTCTGCAATGTTGTAGGAAACATTATTGGCAAGGGACTTGATACCTACTATGCCAAAGATATTTAGAGTTGTTAAACGGGTGTGAAGAGTGTGTTGATGTAATGGTTATATTGTCAATATTCTGCTTGTAACAACCATCAGAATTGGTAAAAAACATTATGCATTCCATACAATTAGGCAATAATTAAGAGTAGAAAAAGTGGTCGTATCATGTGGAAATTCTATCACATGTCTAACATTGCAATGAGTACAGTGCCGTGGAACCCCAGCAGTACCTCCACAGACCCCGGATTGAGAACCCCTGCAGTACCTCCACAGACCCCGGATTGAGAACCCCTGCAGTACCTCCACAGACCCCGGATTGAGAACCCCTGCAGTACCTCCACAGACCCCGGATTGAGAACCCCTGCAGTACCTCCACAGACCCCGGATTGAGAACCCCTGATTTAGCAGATGTTCTTATCCAGAGTGATTTACAGTAAGTGCTTTCATCTTAATTAAGATAGCTACGTGAGTATATATATATATATATATATATATATATATATATATATATATATATATATATACACCCATCTAAAATCTATTAGTTAAAAATCTGAGAACAGTAATATTGAAGGTACCCATAGCAACCATTTCTGATAAAAAAAACAAATGTGAACATTTTGGAAATAAACTCATAATAATGATATCAAAAATTGTCATCTTACCTCTTAGCTTTGGTGTCATGTTCCCCAGAGAGACTCATTTTAGAGGCAGGGCCCCCCTCCTCTCTCTCCCCAGAGAGACTCATTTTAGAGCCAGGGCCCCCCTCCTCTCTCTCCCCAGAGAGACTCATTTTAGAGCACTGACCCCTATAAACAGAGATCCAACATGTTGTTTGTGGTTAACACAGTAATTATTTAATGTCAATTGTTATCATTTATTATTTATCTCTTTGAGAAATAAAACATTTACTAACAGACATAGAAACAGTCAGATGATTTAATGCATCACATGAAAACGTAGTTGTGACATTTCATATCCATGGTAACTGTCTGTAATAATAATAAGTCACTGTTTGTTAAGGTGGTTATAGACAGTACAGCAACAATAACAACAATAATAATAATAATAATAATAATAAGTCACTGTTTGTTAAGGTGGTTATAGACAGTACAGCAACAACAATAATAATAATAATAATAATAAGTCACTGTTTGTTAAGGTAGTTCTAGACAGTACAGCAACACAAGGCCATGTCTCACACTTGTTTGTATTCATTAAAAGTGGCTTTTTATTGTCTTTCAATCTGTTATTTTCTAAATGTATCTGAGAATGTAGACAGAAGGGCTAAAACGGACATGATTGATCTGAGGTGGAAATCATTGATCCATTCAGAAAGGTTTTATGCATCAAGTAAGAGATTTTATATTATGTAAAGTAGACTAGGTTATAATGTATAGTATTGGGTTGTTAGTGATATGTAGATGTTATATTATGTAAAGTAGACTAGGTTATAATGTATAGTAGTGGGTTGTTAGTGATATGTTATATTATGTAAAGTAGACTAGGTTATAATGTATAGTAGTGGGTTGTTAGTGATATGGAGATCAAGTTCTATACCTCGGCTATAGCCTACATATCATAGATGACCAGTCTAAACCTGTTCAGGTCAGTTCACATAATGTTATATTCCTACCAGTAGCAGGACAGAGAATGTACTGTATATAACCTACATATCATAGATGACCAGCCTAAACCTGTTCAGGTCAGTTCACATAATGTTATAGTCCTACCAGTAGCAGGACAGAGAATGTACTGTATATAACCTACATATCATAGATGACCAGCCTAAACCTGTTCAGATCAGTTCACATAATGTTATTGTCCTACCAGTAGCAGGACAGAGAATGTACTGTATATAACCTACATATCATAGATGACCAGCCTAAACCTGTTCAGATCAGTTCACATAATGTTATAGTCCTACCAGTAGCAGGACAGAGAATGTACTTTGTATAACCTACATATCATAGATGACCAGTCTGAACCTGTTCAGATCAGTTCACATAATGTTATAGTCCTACCAGTAGCAGGACAGAGAATGTACTGTATATAACCTACATATCATAGATGACCAGTCTAAACCTGTTCAGATCAGTTCACAGAGACCATCAGGTTTGTCAGCATGATAAGTGATCATAGCTCAAACCTACTCTGACTATTGAATGTCTGACATCGACTAACCTTATAATAGTGTGTAGAAAGCCAAGACCAACGAGAGTTTGCCCATCTTTCCTACGTCTCAACACATTTATCTGACTTCTAATGTACTGAGAAATATGTGCCACAGTTTCAACAGCCATTTTGTAACTGTGTAGGCTACAAACATACTTTTAATTTCATATGAGGAAATCACATAACTTACAGTCACTGGTGCAGCCGCCTGTTTCCTTACAGATGAAGTAGCTTTCACAGGAAACTCATTCAACCAGCCTAAACAACAGTTAATACAAGATGTCAAATGGTCAAAAGTGAATCCTGATAGAGCCATATACATTAGAGAGAGGTGAATATATCCTGATAGAGTCATATACATTAGAGAGAGGTATATATATCCTGATAGAGTCATATACATTAGAGAGAGGTATATATATCCTGATAGAGTCATATACATTAGAGAGGTATATATATCCTGATAGAGTCATATACATTAGAGAGAGGTATATATATCCTGATAGAGTCATATACATTAGAGAGAGGTATATATATCCTGATAGAGTCATAAACATTAGAGAGAGGTGTTTTGCTACAGATATAGGATCTTATTTTGAGACAGTTTACTACAGCAGAAAAATTATGTGGATTATAATTAACATTTTAAAGTGGAAAGTGGAAATGACAAACTTCAGAAGCCTTTTAAAACATCAAATACACTGCAAGTTTTAGTTTTCCTGTAACAGTGTGATCAAATTCAGATCCTACATCTGTACAGAGATGACGTCTTTATCTGAAAAAAGGAAGTTTGCATTATTACTGTCAGCTGCTGTAAACCTCTGTGATTGGATGTTATAGACCCCAATCTGAACAGTTTCTTCCCCGTGGTTATAGCCTTTAGCTCTATGCTCAGTCTACCTAGTTCAATATATTGTTGTACGTAAACTTTGTGCAAACTCCACCGCCTGTATTCTGTCTCTTAATGTTTTCTATCACTAGCAGCACCATGTCACCATGTTAAATAATGTGTACAGATGTAGGATCTTTCCAACTCTGAGGACATGTCATTGTGATGTCATTTATTACATTACAACCTGTTGATGAAGGCAACTAGAAGGCTGAACCCAGAAGACAACTCTAAATCAACACTTACTGATATTATCCTAAAATCCTTTCACTCGTATTATTGTATCTCTTTGTTCAACGAATGTCGGGCAGCCTGTGCTGTTAATATAGTTGAAAACAGCAGGCAGGGAGGTCAACACCCTACAGGCAGCCTTGGCTGTTAATATAGTTGAAAACAGCAGGCAGGGAGGTCAACACCCTACGGGCAGCCTGTGCTGTTAATATAGTTGAAAACAGCAGGCAGAGAGGTCAACACCCTACGGGCAGCCTGTGCTGTTAATATAGTTGAAGACAGCAGGCAGAGAGGTCAACACCCTACGGGCAGCCTGTGCTGTTAATATAGTTGAAAACAGCAGGCAGGGAGGTCAACACCCTACAGGCAGCCTGTGCTGTTAATATAGTTGAAAACAGCAGGCAGGGAGGTCAACACCCTACAGGCAGCCTGTGCTGTTAATATAGTTGAAAACAGAGGGCAGGGAGGTCAACACCCTACAGGCAGCCTGTGCTGTTAATATAGTTGAAAACAGCAGGCAGGGAGGTCAACACCCTACAGGCAGCCTGTGCTGTTAATATAGTTGAAAACAGCAGGCAGGGAGGTCAACACCCTACGGGCAGCCTGTGCTGTTAATATAGTTGAAAACAGCTGGCAGGGAGGTCAACACCCTACGGGCAGCCTGTGCTGTTAATATAGTTGAAAACAGCAGGCAGGGAGGTCAACACCCTACGGGCAGCCTGTGCTGTTAATATAGTTGAAAATAGCAGGCAGGGAGGTCAACACCCTACAGGCAGCCTGTGCTGTTAATATAGTTGAAAACAGCAGGCAGGGAGGTCAACACCCTACAGGCAGCCTGTGCTGTTAATATAGTTGAAAACAGCAGGCATGGAGGTCAACACCCTACGGGCAGCCTGTGCTGTTAATATAGTTGAAAACAGCAGGCAGGGAGGTCAACACCCTACGGGCAGCCTGTGCTGTTAATATAGTTGAAAACAGCAGGCAGGGAGGTCAACACCCTACAGGCAGCCTGTGCTGTTAATATAGTTGAAAACAGCAGGCAGGGAGGTCAACACCCTACGGGCAGCCTGTGCTGTTAATATAGTTGAAAACAGCAGGCAGGGAGGTCAACACCCTACGGGCAGCCTGTGCTGTTAATATAGTTGAAAACAGCAGGCAGGGAGGTCAACACCCTACAGGCAGCCTGTGCTGTTAATATAGTTGAAAACAGCAGGCAGGGAGGTCAACACCCTACAGGCAGCCTGTGCTGTTAATATAGTTGAAAACAGCAGGCAGGGAGGTCAACACCCTACAGGCAGCCTGTGCTGTTAATATAGTTGAAAACAGCAGGCAGGGAGGTCAACACCCTACAGGCAGCCTGTGCTGTTAATATAGTTGAAAACAGCAGGCAGGGAGGTCAACACCCTACGGGCAGCCTGTGCTGTTAATATAGTTGAAAACAGCAGGCAGGGAGGTCAACACCCTACGGGCAGCCTGTGCTGTTAATATAGTTGAAAACAGCAGGCAGGGAGGTCAACACCCTACGGGCAGCCTGTGCTGTTAATATAGTTGAAAACAGCAGGCAGGGAGGTCAACACCCTACAGGCAGCCTGTGCTGTTAATATAGTTGAAAACAGCAGGCAGGGAGGTCAACACCCTACAGGCAGCCTGTGCTGTTAATATAGTTGAAAACAGCAGGCAGGGAGGTCAACACCCTACAGGCAGCCTGTGCTGTTAATATAGTTGAAAACAGCAGGCAGGGAGGTCAACACCCTACAGGCAGCCTGTGCTGTTAATATAGTTGAAAACAGCAGGCAGGGAGGTCAACACCCTACGGGCAGCCTGTTCTGTTAATATAGTTGAAAACAGCAGGCAGGGAGGTCAACACCCTACGGGCAGCCTGTGCTGTTAATATAGTTGAAAACAGCAGACAGGGAGGTCAACACCCTACAGGCAGCCTGTGCTGTTAATATAGTTGAAAACAGCAGGCAGGGAGGTCAACACCCTACGGGCAGCCTGTGCTGTTAATATAGTTGAAAACAGCAGGCAGGGAGGTCAACACCCTACGGGCAGCCTGTGCTGTTAATATAGTTGAAAACAGCAGGCAGGGAGGTCAACATCCTACGGGCAGCCTGTGCTGTTAATATAGTTGAAAACAGCAGGCAGGGAGGTCAACACCCTACAGGCAGCCTGTGCTGTTAATATAGTTGAAAACAGCAGGCAGGGAGGTTAACACCCTACGGGCAGCCTGTGCTGTTAATATAGTTGAAAACAGCAGGCAGGGAGGTCAACACCCTACGGGCAGCCTGTGCTGTTAATATAGTTGAAAACAGCAGGCAGGGAGGTCAACACCCTACGGGCAGCCTGTGCTGTTAATATAGTTGAAAACAGCAGGCAGGGAGGTCAACACCCTACGGGCAGCCTGTGCTGTTAATATAGTTGAAAACAGCAGGCAGGGAGGTCAACATCCTACGGGCAGCCTGTGCTGTTAATATAGTTGAAAACAGCAGGCAGGGAGGTCAACACCCTACGGGCAGCCTGTGCTGTTAATATAGTTGAAAACAGCAGGCAGGGAGGTCAACACCCTACAGGCAGCCTGTGCTGTTAATATAGTTGAAAACAGCAGGCAGGGAGGTCAACACCCTACGGGCAGCCTGTGCTGTTAATATAGTTGAAAAAAGCTGGCAGGGAGGTCAACACCCTACGGGCAGCCTGTGCTGTTAATATAGTTGAAAACAGCGGGCAGGGAGGTCAACACCCTACAGGCAGCCTGTTCTGTTAATATAGTTGAAAACAGCAGGCAGGGAGGTCAACACCCTACGGGCAGCCTGTGCTGTTAATATAGTTGAAAACAGCAGGCAGGGAGGTCAACACCCTACGGGCAGCCTGTTCTGTTAATATAGTTGAAAACAGCAGGCAGGGAGGTCAACACCCTACGGGCAGCCTGTGCTGTTAATATAGTTGAAAACAGCAGGCAGGGAGGTCAACACCCTACAGGCAGCCTGTGCTGTTAATATAGTTGAAAACAGCAGGCAGGGAGGTCAACACCCTACGGGCAGCCTGTGCTGTTAATATAGTTGAAAACAGCAGGCAGGGAGGTCAACACCCTACGGGCAGCCTGTGCTGTTAATATAGTTGAAAACAGCAGGCAGGGAGGTCAACATCCTACGGGCAGCCTGTGCTGTTAATATAGTTGAAAACAGCAGGCAGGGAAGTCAACACCCTACGGGCAGCCTGTGCTGTTAATATAGTTGAAAACAGCAGGCAGGGAGGTCAACACCCTACGGGCAGCCTGTGCTGTTAATATAGTTGAAAACAGCAGGCAGGGAGGTCAACACCCTACAGGCAGCCTGTTCTGTTAATATAGTTGAAAACAGCAGGCAGGGAGGTCAACACCCTACGGGCAGCCTGTGCTGTTAATATAGTTGAAAACAGCAGGCAGGGAGGTCAACACCCTACAGGCAGCCTGTTCTGTTAATATAGTTGAAAACAGCAGGCAGGGAGGTCAACACCCTACAGGCAGCCTGTGCTGTTAATATAGTTGAAAACAGCAGGCAGGGAGGTCAACACCCTACAGGCAGCCTGTGCTGTTAATATAGTTGAAAACAGCAGGCAGGGAGGTCAACACCCTACAGGCAGCCTGTGCTGTTAATATAGTTGAAAACAGCAGGCAGGGAGGTCAACACCCTACGGGCAGCCTGTTCTGTTAATGTAGTTGAAAACAGCAGGCAGGGAGGTCAACACCCTACGGGCAGCCTGTGCTGTTAATATAGTTGAAAACAGCAGGCAGGGAGGTCAACACCCTACGGGCAGCCTGTGCTGTTAATATAGTTGAAAACAGCAGGCAGGGAGGTCAACACCCTACAGGCAGCCTGTGCTGTTAATATAGTTGAAAACAGCAGGCAGGGAGGTCAACACCCTACAGGCAGCCTGTGCTGTTAATATAGTTGAAAACAGCAGGCAGGGAGGTCAACACCCTACGGGCAGCCTGTTCTGTTAATGTAGTTGAAAACAGCAGGCAGAGAGGTCAACACCCTACAGGCAGCCTGTGCTGTTAATATAGTTGAAAACAGCAGACAGGGAGGTCAACACCCTACAGTTAGCCTGTGCTGTTAATATAGTTGAAAACAGCAGGCAGGGAGGTCAACACCCTACGGGCAGCCTGTGCTGTTAATATAGTTGAAAACAGCAGGCAGGGAGGTCAACACCCTACGTGCAGCCTGTGCTGTTAATATAGTTGAAAACAGCAGGCAGGGAGGTCAACACCCTACGGGCAGCCTGTGCTGTTAATATAGTTGAAAACAGCAGGCAGGGAGGTCAACACCCTACGGGCAGCCTGTGCTGTTAATATAGTTGAAAACAGCAGGCAGGGAGGTCAACACCCTACGGGCAGCCTGTGCTGTTAATATAGTTGAAAACAGCAGGCAGGGAGGTCAACACCCTACGGGCAGCCTGTGCTGTTAATATAGTTGAAAACAGCAGGCAGGGAGGTCAACACCCTACGGGCAGCCTGTGCTGTTAATATAGTTGAAAACAGCAGGCAGGGAGGTCAACACCCTACAGGCAGCCTGTGCTGTTAATATAGTTGAAAACAGCGGGCAGGGAGGTCAACACCCTACGGGCAGCCTGTTCTGTTAATATAGTTGAAAACAGCAGGCAGGGAGGTCAACACCCTACAGGCAGCCTGTGCTGTTAATATAGTTGAAAACAGCGGGCAGGGAGGTCAACACCCTACGGGCAGCCTGTGCTGTTAATATAGTTGATAACAGCAGGCAGGGAGGTCAACACCCTACAGGCAGCCTGTGCTGTTAATATAGTTGATAACAGCAGGCAGGGAGGTCAACACCCTACAGGCAGCCTGTGCTGTTAATATAGTTGAAAACAGCAGGCAGGGAGGTCAACACCCTACGGGCAGCCTGTTCTGTTAATATAGTTGAAAACAGCAGGCAGGGAGGTCAACACCCTACAGGCAGCCTGTGCTGTTAATATAGTTGAAAACAGCAGGCAGGGAGGTCAACACCCTACAGGCAGCCTGTGCTGTTAATATAGTTGAAAACAGCAGGCAGGGAGGTCAACACCCTACGGGCAGCCTGTGCTGTTAATATAGTTGAAAACAGCAGGCAGGGAGGAGGTCAACACCCTACGGGCAGCCTGTGCTGTTAATATAGTTGAAAACAGCAGGCAGGGAGGTCAACACCCTACGGGCAGCCTGTGCTGTTAATATAGTTGAAAACAGCAGGCAGGGAGGTCAACACCCTACGGGCAGCCTGTGCTGTTAATATAGTTGAAAACAGCAGGCAGGGAGGTCAACACCCTACAGGCAGCCTGTTCTGTTAATATAGTTGAAAACAGCAGGCAGGGAGGTCAACACCCTACGGGCAGCCTGTGCTGTTAATATAGTTGAAAACAGCAGGCAGGGAGGTCAACACCCTACGGGCAGCCTGTGCTGTTAATATAGTTGAAAACAGCAGGCAGGGAGGTCAACACCCTACAGGCAGCCTGTGCTGTTAATATAGTTGAAAACAGCAGGCAGGGAGGTCAACACCCTACAGGCAGCCTGTGCTGTTAATATAGTTGAAAACAGCAGGCAGGGAGGTCAACACCCTACGGGCAGCCTGTTCTGTTAATATAGTTGAAAACAGCAGGCAGAGAGGTCAACACCCTACAGGCAGCCTGTGCTGTTAATATAGTTGAAAACAGCGGGCAGGGAGGTCAACACCCTACGGGCAGCCTGTGCTGTTAATATAGTTGATAACAGCAGGCAGGGAGGTCAACACCCTACAGGCAGCCTGTGCTGTTAATATAGTTGATAACAGCAGGCAGGGAGGTCAACACCCTACAGGCAGCCTGTGCTGTTAATATAGTTGAAAACAGCAGGCAGGGAGGTCAACACCCTACGGGCAGCCTGTTCTGTTAATATAGTTGAAAACAGCAGGCAGGGAGGTCAACACCCTACAGGCAGCCTGTGCTGTTAATATAGTTGAAAACAGCAGGCAGGGAGGTCAACACCCTACAGGCAGCCTGTGCTGTTAATATAGTTGAAAACAGCAGGCAGGGAGGTCAACACCCTACGGGCAGCCTGTGCTGTTAATATAGTTGAAAACAGCAGGCAGGGAGGAGGTCAACACCCTACGGGCAGCCTGTGCTGTTAATATAGTTGAAAACAGCAGGCAGGGAGGTCAACACCCTACGGGCAGCCTGTGCTGTTAATATAGTTGAAAACAGCAGGCAGGGAGGTCAACACCCTACGGGCAGCCTGTGCTGTTAATATAGTTGAAAACAGCAGGCAGGGAGGTCAACACCCTACAGGCAGCCTGTTCTGTTAATATAGTTGAAAACAGCAGGCAGGGAGGTCAACACCCTACGGGCAGCCTGTGCTGTTAATATAGTTGAAAACAGCAGGCAGGGAGGTCAACACCCTACGGGCAGCCTGTGCTGTTAATATAGTTGAAAACAGCAGGCAGGGAGGTCAACACCCTACAGGCAGCCTGTGCTGTTAATATAGTTGAAAACAGCAGGCAGGGAGGTCAACACCCTACAGGCAGCCTGTGCTGTTAATATAGTTGAAAACAGCAGGCAGGGAGGTCAACACCCTACGGGCAGCCTGTTCTGTTAATATAGTTGAAAACAGCAGGCAGAGAGGTCAACACCCTACAGGCAGCCTGTGCTGTTAATATAGTTGAAAACAGCAGACAGGGAGGTCAACACCCTACAGGCAGCCTGTGCTGTTAATATAGTTGAAAACAGCAGGCAGGGAGGTCAACACCCTACAGGCAGCCTGTGCTGTTAATATAGTTGAAAACAGCAGGCAGGGAGGTCAACACCCTACAGGCAGCCTGTGCTGTTAATATAGTTGAAAACAGCAGGCAGGGAGGTCAACACCCTACGGGCAGCCTGTGCTGTTAATATAGTTGAAAACAGCAGGCAGGGAGGTCAACACCCTACGGGCAGCCTGTGCTGTTAATATAGTTGAAAACAGCAGGCAGGGAGGTCAACACCCTACGGGCAGCCTGTGCTGTTAATATAGTTGAAAACAGCAGGCAGGGAGGTCAACACCCTACAGGCAGCCTGTTCTGTTAATATAGTTGAAAACAGCAGGCAGGGAGGTCAACACCCTACAGGCAGCCTGTGCTGTTAATATAGTTGAAAACAGCAGGCAGGGAGGTCAACACCCTACAGGCAGCCTGTTCTGTTAATATAGTTGAAAACAGCAGGCAGGGAGGTCAACACCCTACAGGCAGCCTGTGCTGTTAATATAGTTGAAAACAGCAGGCAGGGAGGTCAACACCCTACAGGCAGCCTGTGCTGTTAATATAGTTGAAAACAGCAGGCAGGGAGGTCAACACCCTACGGGCAGCCTGTTCTGTTAATATAGTTGAAAACAGCAGGCAGAGAGGTCAACACCCTACAGGCAGCCTGTGCTGTTAATATAGTTGAAAACAGCAGGCAGGGAGGTCAACACCCTACGGGCAGCCTGTGCTGTTAATATAGTTGAAAACAGCAGGCAGGGAGGTCAACACCCTACGGGCAGCCTGTGCTGTTAATATAGTTGAAAACAGCAGGCAGGGAGGTCAACACCCTACAGGCAGCCTGTGCTGTTAATATAGTTGAAAACAGCAGGCAGGGAGGTCAACACCCTACGGGCAGCCTGTGCTGTTAATATAGTTGAAAACAGCAGGCAGGGAGGTCAACACCCTACGGGCAGCCTGTGCTGTTAATATAGTTGAAAACAGCAGGCAGGAAGGTCAACACCCTACGGGCAGCCTGTGCTGTTAATATAGTTGAAAACAGCAGGCAGGGAGGTCAACACCCTACAGGCAGCCTGTTCTGTTAATATAGTTGAAAACAGCAGGCAGGGAGGTCAACACCCTACAGGCAGCCTGTTCTGTTAATATAGTTGAAAACAGCAGGCAGGGAGGTCAACACCCTACAGGCAGCCTGTGCTGTTAATATAGTTGAAAACAGCGGGCAGGGAGGTCAACACCCTACGGGCAGCCTGTGCTGTTAATATAGTTGATAACAGCAGGCAGGGAGGTCAACACCCTACAGGCAGCCTGTGCTGTTAATATAGTTGATAACAGCAGGCAGGGAGGTCAACACCCTACAGGCAGCCTGTGCTGTTAATATAGTTGATAACAGCAGGCAGGGAGGTCAACACCCTACGGGCAGCCTGTTCTGTTAATATAGTTGAAAACAGCAGGCAGGGAGGTCAACACCCTACAGGCAGCCTGTGCTGTTAATATAGTTGAAAACAGCAGGCAGGGAGGTCAACACCCTACAGGCAGCCTGTGCTGTTAATATAGTTGAAAACAGCAGGCAGGGAGGTCAACACCCTACAGGCAGCCTGTGCTGTTAATATAGTTGAAAACAGCAGGCAGGGAGGTCAACACCCTACGGGCAGCCTGTGCTGTTAATATAGTTGAAAACAGCAGGCAGGGAGGTCAACACCCTACGGGCAGCCTGTGCTGTTAATATAGTTGAAAACAGCAGGCAGGGAGGTCAACACCCTACGGGCAGCCTGTGCTGTTAATATAGTTGAAAACAGCAGGCAGGGAGGTCAACACCCTACGGGCAGCCTGTTCTGTTAATATAGTTGAAAACAGCAGGCAGGGAGGTCAACACCCTACGGGCAGCCTGTGCTGTTAATATAGTTGAAAACAGCAGGCAGGGAGGTCAACACCCTACAGGCAGCCTGTGCTGTTAATATAGTTGAAAACAGCAGGCAGGGAGGTCAACACCCTACAGGCAGCCTGTGCTGTTAATATAGTTGAAAACAGCAGGCAGAGAGGTCAACACCCTACAGGCAGCCTGTGCTGTTAATATAGTTGAAAACAGCAGGCAGGGAGGTCAACACCCTACAGGCAGCCTGTGCTGTTAATATAGTTGAAAACAGCAGACAGGGAGGTCAACACCCTACAGGCAGCCTGTGCTGTTAATATAGTTGAAAACAGCAGGCAGGGAGGTCAACACCCTACAGGCAGCCTGTGCTGTTAATATAGTTGAAAACAGCAGACAGGGAGGTCAACACCCTACAGGCAGCCTGTGCTGTTAATATAGTTGAAAACAGCAGACAGGGAGGTCAACACCCTACAGGCAGCCTGTGCTGTTAATATAGTTGAAAACAGCAGACAGGGAGGTCAACACCCTACAGGCAGCCTGTGCTGTTAATATAGTTGAAAACAGCAGGCAGGGAGGTCAACACCCTACGGGCAGCCTGTGCTGTTAATATAGTTGAAAACAGCAGGCAGGGAGGTCAACACCCTACAGGCAGCCTGTGCTGTTAATATAGTTGAAAACAGCAGACAGGGAGGTCAACACCCTACAGGCAGCCTGTGCTGTTAATATAGTTGAAAACAGCAGGCAGGGAGGTCAACACCCTACGGGCAGCCTGTGCTGTTAATATAGTTGAAAACAGCAGGCAGGGAGGTCAACACCCTACAGGCAGCCTGTGCTGTTAATATAGTTGAAAACAGCAGGCAGGGAGGTCAACACCCTACGGGCAGCCTGTGCTGTTAATATAGTTGAAAACAGCAGGCAGGGAGGTCAACACCCTACGGGCAGCCTGTGCTGTTAATATAGTTGAAAACAGCAGGCAGGGAGGTCAACACCCTACGGGCAGCCTGTGCTGTTAATATAGTTGAAAACAGCAGGCAGGGAGGTCAACACCCTACGGGCAGCCTGTGCTGTTAATATAGTTGAAAACAGCAGGCAGGGAGGTCAACACCCTACAGGCAGCCTGTGCTGTTAATATAGTTGAAAACAGCGGGCAGGGAGGTCAACACCCTACGGGCAGCCTGTGCTGTTAATATAGTTGAAAACAGCAGGCAGGGAGGTCAACACCCTACGGGCAGCCTGTGCTGTTAATATAGTTGAAAACAGCAGGCAGGGAGGTCAACACCCTACAGGCAGCCTGTGCTGTTAATATAGTTGAAAACAGCGGGCAGGGAGGTCAACACCCTACGGGCAGCCTGTTCTGTTAATATAGTTGAAAACAGCAGGCAGGGAGGTCAACACCCTACAGGCAGCCTGTGCTGTTAATATAGTTGAAAACAGCAGTCAGGGAGGTCAACACCCTACAGGCAGCCTGTGCTGTTAATATAGTTGAAAACAGCGGGCAGGGAGGTCAACACCCTACGGGCAGCCTGTTCTGTTAATATAGTTGAAAACAGCAGGCAGGGAGGTCAACACCCTACAGGCAGCCTGTGCTGTTAATATAGTTGAAAACAGCAGGCAGGGAGGTCAACACCCTACGGGCAGCCTGTTCTGTTAATATAGTTGAAAACAGCGGGCAGGGAGGTCAACACCCTACGGGCAGCCTGTTCTGTTAATATAGTTGAAAACAGCAGACAGGGAGGTCAACACCCTACAGGCAGCCTGTGCTGTTAATATAGTTGATAACAGCAGGCAGGGAGGTCAACACCCTACAGGCAGCCTGTGCTGTTAATATAGTTGAAAACAGCAGGCAGGGAGGTCAACACCCTACGGGCAGCCTGTGCTGTTAATATAGTTGAAAACAGCAGGCAGGGAGGTCAACACCCTACAGGCAGCCTGTTCTGTTAATATAGTTGAAAACAGCAGGCAGGGAGGTCAACACCCTACGGGCAGCCTGTGCTGTTAATATAGTTGAAAACAGCAGGCAGGGAGGTCAACACCCTACGGGCAGCCTGTGCTGTTAATATAGTTGAAAACAGCAGGCAGGGAGGTCAACACCCTACGGGCAGCCTGTGCTGTTAATATAGTTGAAAACAGCAGGCAGGGAGGTCAACACCCTACAGGCAGCCTGTGCTGTTAATATAGTTGAAAACAGCGGGCAGGGAGGTCAACACCCTACGGGCAGCCTGTTCTGTTAATATAGTTGAAAACAGCAGGCAGGGAGGTCAACACCCTACAGGCAGCCTGTGCTGTTAATATAGTTGAAAACAGCAGTCAGGGAGGTCAACACCCTACAGGCAGCCTGTGCTGTTAATATAGTTGAAAACAGCGGGCAGGGAGGTCAACACCCTACGGGCAGCCTGTGCTGTTAATATAGTTGATAACAGCAGGCAGGGAGGTCAACACCCTACAGGCAGCCTGTGCTGTTAATATAGTTGATAACAGCAGGCAGGGAGGTCAACACCCTACAGGCAGCCTGTGCTGTTAATATAGTTGATAACAGCAGGCAGGGAGGTCAACACCCTACAGGCAGCCTGTGCTGTTAATATAGTTGAAAACAGCAGGCAGGGAGGTCAACACCCTACGGGCAGCCTGTTCTGTTAATATAGTTGAAAACAGCGGGCAGGGAGGTCAACACCCTACGGGCAGCCTGTTCTGTTAATATAGTTGAAAACAGCAGACAGGGAGGTCAACACCCTACAGGCAGCCTGTGCTGTTAATATAGTTGATAACAGCAGGCAGGGAGGTCAACACCCTACAGGCAGCCTGTGCTGTTAATATAGTTGAAAACAGCAGGCAGGGAGGTCAACACCCTACGGGCAGCCTGTGCTGTTAATATAGTTGAAAACAGCAGGCAGGGAGGTCAACACCCTACAGGCAGCCTGTTCTGTTAATATAGTTGAAAACAGCAGGCAGGGAGGTCAACACCCTACAGGCAGCCTGTGCTGTTAATATAGTTGAAAACAGCAGGCAGGGAGGTCAACACCCTACAGGCAGCCTGTGCTGTTAATATAGTTGAAAACAGCAGGCAGGGAGGTCAACACCCTACAGGCAGCCTGTGCTGTTAATATAGTTGAAAACAGCAGGCAGGGAGGTCAACACCCTACGGGCAGCCTGTGCTGTTAATATAGTTGAAAACAGCAGGCAGGGAGGTCAACACCCTACAGGCAGCCTGTGCTGTTAATATAGTTGAAAACAGCGGGCAGGGAGGTCAACACCCTACGGGCAGCCTGTTCTTTTAATATAGTTGAAAACAGCAGGCAGGGAGGTCAACACCCTACGGGCAGCCTGTGCTGTTAATATAGTTGAAAACAGCAGGCAGGGAGGTCAACACCCTACAGGCAGCCTGTGCTGTTAATATAGTTGAAAACAGCGGGCAGGGAGGTCAACACCCTACGGGCAGCCTGTGCTGTTAATATAGTTGAAAACAGCAGGCAGGGAGGTCAACACCCTACAGGCAGCCTGTGCTGTTAATATAGTTGAAAACAGCAGGCAGGGAGGTCAACACCCTACGGGCAGCCTGTGCTGTTAATATAGTTGAAAACAGCAGGCAGGGAGGTCAACACCCTACAGGCAGCCTGTGCTGTTAATATAGTTGAAAACAGCAGGCAGGGAGGTCAACAGCCTACGGGCAGCCTGTGCTGTTAATATAGTTGAAAACAGCAGGCAGGGAGGTCAACACCCTACAGGCAGCCTGTGCTGTTAATATAGTTGAAAACAGAAGGCAGGGAGGTCAACACCCTACAGGCAGCCTGTGCTGTTAATATAGTTGAAAACAGCAGGCAGGGAGGTCAACACCCTACAGGCAGCCTGTTCTGTTAATATAGTTGATAACAGCAGGCAGGGAGGTCAACACCCTACAGGCAGCCTGTTCTGTTAATATAGTTGATAACAGCAGGCAGGGAGGTCAACACCCTACAGGCAGCCTGTGCTGTTAATATAGTTGAAAACAGCAGGCAGGGAGGTCAACACCCTACAGGCAGCCTGTGCTGTTAATATAGTTGAAAACAGCAGGCAGGGAGGTCAACACCCTACAGGCAGCCTGTGCTGTTAATATAGTTGAAAACAGCAGGCAGGGAGGTCAACACCCTACGGGCAGCCTGTGCTGTTAATATAGTTGAAAACAGCAGGCAGGGAGGTCAACACCCTACGGGCAGCCTGTGCTGTTAATATAGTTGAAAACAGCAGGCAGGGAGGTCAACACCCTACAGGCAGCCTGTGCTGTTAATATAGGTTGAAAACAGTGGGCAGGGAGGTCAACACCCTACGGGCAGCCTTGGCTATTTTTAGAAAACCAGTATATCTTTTTAGTTGTGTTCATTAGTTTACTCCACAGCCAACAGTATTAAAATGTTGCATAAAACATAAACTGTTCTCTAAATGTTGTACAATGTGACCTAAACGGTTTCTGTTGTTTTGTTACGGTGGGCACTAATGAATACACACAACCTGTTTTGAGGAAGTGTAAGTTGTTGTTAGTCTTTCACACAAAATACCTCCCTGAGTAAAAAGTGTTAACAGTAGATTAGAAAGAGAAAATGTTTGTTTGTTGCTTGTTGTGTTTTAAGCCTGTTTTGAGAAGACAAGTCTATAGACCTATGATACAGTAGGAGATCACCCTGGTCTATAGACCTATGATACAGTAGGAGATCACCCTGGTCTATAGACCTATGATACAGTAGGAGATCACCCTGGTCTATAGACCTATGATACAGTAGGAGATCACCCTGGTCTACAGACCTATGATACAGTAGGAGATCACCCTGGTCTATAGACCTATGATACAGTACAATCTTAGACTAAAGGGTTCCAAACAGGTCATCTGGCTGTCCCCATAGGAGAATGCTTTTGGGTTCCAGGTAGAACCCGTCTGGCTTCCATGTAGAACCCTCTGTGGAAAGGGTTCTTCATGGAACCCAAAAGGGTTATACCTAGTACCAAAAAGGGTTCTACAATGGGGACAGCCAAATAACCCTTTTATATTCTAGATAGTGTAGGAGTGATCACCCTGGGGCACACAGATGGGCACAGAACAAATTCACCCCACGCATCTAATTTATATCAAACATTTAAGGCCTATTATAACACTGTCCACCAAAAATATCATCAACTATATGAATACACATAACATTATCATCAACTATATGAATACACATAACAATATCATCAACTATATGAATACACATAACAATATCATCAACTATATTAATACACATAACACTATCATCAACTATATGATTACACATAACATTATCATCAACTATATGAATACACATAACAATATCATCAACTATATGAATACACATAACAATATCAACAACTATATGAATACACATAACAATATCATCTACTATATTAATACACATAACAATATCATCAACTATATGAATACACATAACAATATCATCAACTATATGAATACACATAACAATATCATCAACTATATGAATACACATAACAATATCATCAACTATATGAACACACACAACAATATCATCAACTATATGAATACACACAACAATATCATCAACTATATGACACATAACAATATCATCAACTATATGAATACACACAACAATATCATCAACTATATGAATACACATAACAATATCATCAACTATATGAATACACATAACAATTGTCGTCTTACCTTTTATCTCTCAATAGAAACACAGTCTGGATGATCATCAGGTCGTCTAAAGTTACTTTCATTTGCTCTGCTCATTTACATATCAGGTTCTGCCTGTTTTCTGTCCCACTCCCTCTCTCTTTATAGCTCTTACAATGTGCCTTGGCATACATTCTACAACTGTCTGGAACTCTATTCTTCTGTCTCTCTCCATTACTTTCTCTGTGTCGTCTGTTGCTGTCTCTGTGTCTTGTCTGGTGTCTCTCTCCATCATATCCTATTCTGTTGGTGTCTCTGTGTCTTGTCTGATGTCTCTCTCCATCATATCCTATTCTGTTGCTGTCTCTGTGTCTTGTCTGGTGTCTCTCTCCATCATATCCTATTCTGTTGCTGTCTCTGTGTCTTGTCTGGTGTCTCTCTCCATCATATCCTATTCTTCTGTTGCTGTCTCTGTGTCTTGTCTGGTGTCTCTCTCCATCATATCCTATTCTGTTGGTGTCTCTGTGTCTTGTCTGGTGTCTCTCTCCATCATATCCTATTCTTCTGTTGCTGTCTCTGTGTCTTGTTTGGTGTCTCTCTCCATCACCAGAAAATGTTGAGGGTTAGGCATACTATAATACAACATTCACAACATGACAACACAACTACACAACACCATTAAATACAGTTGAGGGTTACTACAATACAACATGACAACATGACAACACAACTACATAACACCATTAAATACAGTTGAGGGTTAATACAATACAACATGACAACACAACTACATAACACCATTAAATACAGTTGAGGGTTACTACAATACAACATGACAACACAACTACATAACACCATTAAATACAGTTGAGGGTTACTACAATACAACATGACAACACAACTACATAACACCATTAAATACAGTTGAGGGTTACTACAATACAACATGACAACACAACTACATAACACCATTAAATACAGTTGAGGGTTACTACAATACAACATGACAACACAACTACATAACACCATTAAATACAGTTGAGGGTTACTACAATACAACATGACAACATGACAACACAACTACATAACACCATTAAATACAGTTGAGGGTTACTACAATACAACATGACAACACAACTACATACCACCATTAAATACAGTTGAGGGTTACTACAATACAACATGACAACACAACTACATAACACCATTAAATACAGTTGAGGGTTACTACAATACAACATGACAACACAACTACATAACACCATTAAATACAGTTGAGGGTTACTACAATACAACATGACAACACAACTACATAACACCATTAAATACAGTTGAGGGTTACTACAATACAACATGACAACACAACTACATAACACCATTAAATACAGTTGAGGGTTACTACAATACAACATGACAACACAACATGACAACACAACTACATAACACCATTAAATACAGTTGAGGGTTACTACAATACAACATGACAACACAACTACATAACACCATTAAATACAGTTGAGGGTTACTACAATACAACATGACAACACAACTACATAACACCATTAAATACAGTTGAGGGTTACTACAATACAACATGACAACACAACTACATAACACCATTAAATACAGTTGGAATGTAGTTAGAACTCAAACTGTTTCCGTCAAACAGAAAAACAACAATAAATCTGGATCAACACATTTAGATTTCTAGATGCTGCACTTTGCTGTTTCATTACCCAGACAGCTGTTTAAGGTCAGACCAAGGCAGAGTGTAGTATCAGTACTTAGGGGTCATAGGTCAGATCAGTGGTCATGGCTGATATGCATGGACTAGGAAACAAACTTTAAAGCCATTTTTCTCAGATTCACTGTTTGTCTAGATGCTGTTTGTCTCTGTAGGACAGTAGTTCAGGTGGCTGTTTGTCTTTGTAGGACAGTAGTTCAGGTGGCTGTTTGTCTCTGTAGGACAGTAGTTCAGGTGGCTGTTTGTGTAGATGCTGTTTGTCTTTGTAGGACAGTAGTTCAGGTGGCTGTTTGTGTAGATGCTGTTTGTCTCTGTAGGACAGTAGTTCAGGTGGCTGTTTGTCTCTGTAGGACAGTAGTTCAGGTGGCTGTTTGTGTAGATGCTGTTTGTCTTTGTAGGACAGTAGTTCAGGTGGCTGTTTGTCTTTGTAGGACAGTAGTTCAGGTGGCTGTTTGTATTTGTAGGACAGTAGTTCAGGTGGCTGTTTGTCTAGATGCTGTTTGTCTTTGTAGGACAGTAGTTCAGGTTGCTGTTTGTGTAGATGCTGTTTGTCTTTGTAGGACAGTAGTTCAGGTGGCTGTTTGTGTAGATGCTGTTTGTCTTTGTAGGACAGTAGTTCAGGTGGCTGTTTGTCTTTGTAGGACAGTAGTTCAGGTGGCTGTTTGTGTAGATGCTGTTTGTCTCTGTAGGACAGTAATTCAGGTGGCTGTTTGTCTTTGTAGGACAGTAGTTCAGGTGGCTGTGTGTCTTTGTAGGACAGTAGTTCAGCTGGCTGTGTGTGTAGATGCTGTTTGTCTTTGTAGGACAGTAGTTCAGGTGGCTGTTTGTCTTTGTAGGACAGTAGTTCAGGTGGCTGTTTGTGTAGATGCTGTTTGTCTCTGTAGGACAGTAATTCAGGTGGCTGTTTGTCTTTGTAGGACAGTAGTTCAGGTGGCTGTTTGTCTCTGTAGGACAGTAGTTCAGGTGGCTGTTTGTCTCTGTAGGACAGTAGTTCAGGTGGCTGTTTGTGTAGATGCTGTTTGTCTTTGTAGGACAGTAGTTCAGGTGGCTGTTTGTCTTTATAGGACAGTAGTTCAGGTGGCTGTTTGTGTAGATGCTGTTTGTCTCTGTAGGACAGTAATTCAGGTGGCTGTTTGTCTTTGTAGGACAGTAGTTCAGGTGGCTGTTTGTCTTTGTAGGACAGTAGTTCAGGTGGCTGTTTGTGTAGATGCTGTTTGTCTTTGTAGGACAGTAGTTCAGGTGGCTGTTTGTCTCTGTAGGACAGTAGTTCAGGTGGCTGTTTGTGTAGATGCTGTTTGTCTCTGTAGGACAGTAGTTCAGGTGGCTGTTTGTCTTTGTAGGACAGTAGTTCAGGTGGCTGTTTGTGTAGATGCTGTTTGTCTTTGTAGGACAGTAGTTCAGGTGGCTGTTTGTGTAGATGCTGTTTGTCTTTGTAGGGCAGTAGTTCAGGTGGCTGTTTGTGTAGATGCTGTTTGTCTTTGTAGGACAGTAGTTCAGGTGGCTGTTTGTGTAGATGCTGTTTGTCTCTGTAGGACAGTAGTTCAGGTGGCTGTTTGTGTAGATGCTGTTTGTCTTTGTAGGACAGTAGTTCAGGTGGCTGTTTGTCTTTGTAGGACAGTAGTTCAGGTGGCTGTTTGTCTTTGTAGGACAGTAGTTCAGGTGGCTGTTTGTGTAGATGCTGTTTGTCTCTGTAGGACAGTAATTCAGGTGGCTGTTTGTCTTTGTAGGACAGTAGTTCAGGTGGCTGTGTGTCTTTGTAGGACAGTAGTTCAGCTGGCTGTGTGTGTAGATGCTGTTTGTCTTTGTAGGACAGTAGTTCAGGTGGCTGTTTGTCTTTGTAGGACAGTAGTTCAGGTGGCTGTTTGTGTAGATGCTGTTTGTCTCTGTAGGACAGTAATTCAGGTGGCTGTTTGTCTTTGTAGGACAGTAGTTCAGGTGGCTGTTTGTCTCTGTAGGACAGTAGTTCAGGTGGCTGTTTGTCTCTGTAGGACAGTAGTTCAGGTGGCTGTTTGTGTAGATGCTGTTTGTCTTTGTAGGACAGTAGTTCAGGTGGCTGTTTGTCTTTATAGGACAGTAGTTCAGGTGGCTGTTTGTGTAGATGCTGTTTGTCTCTGTAGGACAGTAATTCAGGTGGCTGTTTGTCTTTGTAGGACAGTAGTTCAGGTGGCTGTTTGTCTTTGTAGGACAGTAGTTCAGGTGGCTGTTTGTGTAGATGCTGTTTGTCTTTGTAGGACAGTAGTTCAGGTGGCTGTTTGTCTCTGTAGGACAGTAGTTCAGGTGGCTGTTTGTGTAGATGCTGTTTGTCTCTGTAGGACAGTAGTTCAGGTGGCTGTTTGTCTTTGTAGGACAGTAGTTCAGGTGGCTGTTTGTGTAGATGCTGTTTGTCTTTGTAGGACAGTAGTTCAGGTGGCTGTTTGTGTAGATGCTGTTTGTCTTTGTAGGACAGTAGTTCAGGTGGCTGTTTGTGTAGATGCTGTTTGTCTTTGTAGGGCAGTAGTTCAGGTGGCTGTTTGTGTAGATGCTGTTTGTCTTTGTAGGACAGTAGTTCAGGTGGCTGTTTGTGTAGATGCTGTTTGTCTCTGTAGGACAGTAGTTCAGGTGGCTGTTTGTGTAGATGCTGTTTGTCTTTGTAGGACAGTAGTTCAGGTGGCTGTTTGTGTAGATGCTGTTTGTCTTTGTAGGACAGTAGTTCAGGTGGCTGTTTGTCTTTGTAGGACAGTAGTTCAGGTGGCTGTTTGTCTTTGTAGGACAGTAGTTCAGGTGGCTGCCCTTGCACTTAGTCTGCCTCCTGTCCTTCCCATCGGCATGGTTACACCTTCCTGAAAACAATGACTCCATACTTTGCTGAAACCTGTTCTGCCAGTTCATGTCCTTAAAGACTAGAATGTTCCAATGTGGTTACCCAAAGAGATGACAAGATAGTTCAAACATTCCTCCTCCAGGGTTACTGTCAAACAGACATGTCACATTTCTGGTTCGTCCATAACTAGTTTCCTGCTTGTAGCAGGCCGTGTTAACAGGAATCCTCTTCTCTAAGAATGATAGGTGTTGTTGTACAGGGTCATAGTAGTATGATAGGTGTTTTTTTATAGGGTCAGTCATAGTAGTATGATAGGTGTTGTTTTACAGGGTCAGTCATAGTAGTATGATATGTGTTGTTTTACAGGGTCATAGTAGTATGATAGGTGTTGTTTTATAGGGTCATAGTAGTATGATAGGTGTTGTTTTACAGGGTCATAGTAGTATGATAGGTGTTGTTTTACAGGGTCCGTCATAGTAGTATGATAGGTGTTGTTTTATAGGGTCATAGTAGTATGATAGGTGTTGTTTTAAAGGGTCATAGTAGTATGATAGGTGTTGTTTTAAAGGGTCATAGTAGTATGATAGGTGTTGTTTTACAGGGTCATAGTAGTATGATAGGTGTTGTTTTACAGGGTCAGTCATAGTAGTATAATAGGTGTTGTATTACAGGATCAGTCATAGTAGTATGATAGGTATTGTTTTACAGGGTCAGTCATAGTAGTATGATAGGTGTTGTTGTACAGGGTCAGCCATAGTAGTATGATAGGTGTTGTTGTACAGGGTCAGTCATAGTAGTATGATAGGTGTTGTTGTACAGGGTCAGCCATAGTAGTATGATAGGTGTTGTTGTACAGGGTCAGTCATAGTAGTATGATAGGTGTTGTTTTTACAGGGTCAGTCATAGCAGTATGATAGGTGTTGTTTTACAGGGTCAGTCATAGTAGTATGATAGGTGTTGTTGTACAGGGTCAGTCATAGTAGTATGATAGGTGTTGTTTTTACAGGGTCAGTCATAGCAGTATGATAGGTGTTGTTTTACAGGGTCAGTCATAGTAGTGTGATAGGTGTTGTTGTACAGGGTCGTAGGAGTATGGTAGGTGTTGTTGTACAGGGTCGTAGTAGTATGATAGGTGTTGTTTTATAGGGTCAGTCATAGTAGTATGATATGTGTTGTTTTACAGGGTCAGTCATAGTAGTATGATAGGTGTTGTTTTATAGGGTCAGTCATAGTAGTATGATATGTGTTGTTGTACAGGGTCAGTCATAGTAGTATGATAGGTGTTGTTGTACAGGGTCAGCCATAGTAGTATGATAGGTGTTGTTGTACAGGGTCAGCCATAGTAGTATGATAGGTGTTGTTGTACAGGGTCAGCCATAGTAGTATGATAGGTGTTGTTGTACAGGGTCAGTCATAGTAGTATGATAGGTGTTGTTGTACAGGGTCGTAGTAGTATGGTAGGTGTTGTTGTACAGGGCCAGTCATAGTAGTATGATAGGTGTTGTTGTACAGGGTCGTAGTAGTATGATAGGTGTTGTTGTACAGGGTCGTAGTAGTATGATAGGTGTTGTTGTACAGGGTCGTAGTAGTATGATAGGTGTTGTTGTACAGGGTCATAGTAGTATGATAGGTGTTGTTGTACAGGGTTGTAGTAGTATGATAGGTGTTGTTGTACAGGGTCGTAGTAGTGTGATATGTGTTGTTGTACAGGGTCATAGTAGTATGATAGGTGTTGTTGTACAGGGTCGTAGTAGTATGATAGGTGTTGTTGTACAGGGTCAGTCATAGTAGTATGATAGGTGTTGTTGTACAGGGTCGTAGTAGTATGATAGGTGTTGTTGTACAGGGTCGTAGTAGTATGATAGGTGTTGTTTTACAGGGTCGTAGTAGTATGATAGGTGTTGTTGTACAGGGTCGTAGTAGTATGGTGACCATGGAGCAAATTAGATGTAAGTGTCTTGCTTAAGGGCACATCGACAGATTTTCACCTTGACGGGTCAGGTTTTAAAACCAGCGATACCAGTTACTGACCACCACTCTAACCACTAGTCTATCTGACCATACCATTTACTGACCACCACTCTAACCACTAGTCTATCAGACCATACCAGTTACTGACCCACCACTCTAACCACTAGTCTATCAGACCATACCAGTTACTGACCCAACACTCTAACCATTGGTCTATCTGACCATACCAGTTACTGACCCACCACTCTAACCACTAGTCTATCTGACCATACCAGTTACTGACCCAACACTCTAACCACTAGTCTATCTGACCATACCAGTTACTGACCCAACACTCTAACCACTAGTCTACCTGACCATACCAGTTACTGACCCACCACTCTAACCACTAGTCTATCTGACCATACCAGTTACTGACCCACCACTCTAACCACTAGTATATCTGACCAGACCAGTTACTGACCCAACACTCTAACCACTAGTCTGTCTGACCATGCCAGTTACTGACCCACCACTCTAACCACTAGTCTATCTGACCATACCAGTTACTGACCCACCACTCTAACCACTAGTATATCTGACCAGACCAGTTACTGACCCAACACTCTAACCACTAGTCTGTCTGACCATACCAGTTACTGACCCAACACTCTAACCACTAGTCTATCTGACCATACCACTGACCATGTGGACACCTCCTAGTGGTCTGGTTGTTAGGAGTGTTTGTCAGACCATGTGGACACCTCCTAGTGGTGGGGTTGTTAGGAGTGTTTATCAGACCATGTGGACACCTCCTAGTGGTCTGGTTGTTAGGTGTGTTTATCAGACCATGTGGACACCTCCTAGTGGTGGGGTTGTTAGGAGTGTTTATCAGACCATGTGGACACCTCCTAGTGATGGGGTAGTTAGGGGTGTTTATCAGACCATGTGGACACCTCCTAGTGGAGGGGTAGTTAGGAGTCTTCATCAGACCATGTGGACACCTCCTAGTGGCGGGGTAGTTAGGAGTGTTTATCAGAACATGTGGACACCTCCTAGTGGTCTGGTTGTTAGGAGTGTTTATCAGACAATGTGGACACCTCCTAGTGGTGGGGTTGTTAGGAGTGTTTATCAGACCTTGTGGACACCTCCTAGTGGTCTGGTTGTTAGGAGTGTTTATAAGACCATGTGGACACCTCCTAGTGGTGGGGTTGTTAGGAGTGTTTATCAGACCATGTGGACACCTCCTAGTGGTGGGGTTGTTAGGAGTGTTTATCAGACCATATGGACACCTCCTAGTGGTGGGGTTGTTAGGAGTGTTTATCAGACCATGTGGACACCTCCTAGTGGTCTGGTTGTTAGGAGTGTTCATCAGACCATGTGGACACCTCCTAGTGATGGGGTAGTTAGGGGTGTTTATCAGACCATGTGGACACCTCCTAGTGGTCTGGTTGTTAGGAGTGTTCATCAGACCATGTGGACACCTCCTAGTGATGGGGTAGTTAGGGGTGTTTATCAGACCATGTGGACACCTCCTAGTGGCGGGGTAGTTAGGAGTCTTCATCAGACCATGTGGACACCTCCTAGTGGCGGGGTAGTTAGGAGTGTTTATCAGAACATGTGGACACCTCCTAGTGGTCTGGTTGTTAGGAGTGTTTATCAGACAATGTGGACACCTCCTAGTGGTGGGGTTGTTAGGAGTGTTTATCAGACCTTGTGGACACCTCCTAGTGGTCTGGTTGTTAGGAGTGTTTATAAGACCATGTGGACACCTCCTAGTGGTGGGGTTGTTAGGAGTGTTTATCAGACCATGTGGACACCTCCTAGTGGTGGGGTTGTTAGGAGTGTTAATCAGACCATGTGGACACCTCCTAGTGGTCTGGTTGTTAGGAGTGTTTATCAGACCATGTGGACACCTCCTAGTGGTGGGGTTGTTAGGAGTGTTTATCAGACCATGTGGACACCTCCTAGTGGTGGGTTGTTAGGAGTGTTTATCAGACCATGTGGACACCTAGTTGTCTGGTTGTTAGGAGTGTTTATCAGACCATGTGGACACCTCCTAGTGGTGGGGTTGTTAGGAGTATTTATCAGAACATGTGGACACCTCCTAGTGGTCTGGTTGTTAGGAGTGTTTATCAGACCATGTGGACACCTCCTAGTGGTGGGGTTGTTAGGAGTGTTTATCAGACCATGTGGACACCTCCTAGTGGTCTGGTAGTTAGGAGTGTTTATCAGACCATGTGGACACCTCCTAGTGGTCAGGTTGTTAGAAGTGTTAATCAGACCATGTGGACACCTCCTAGTGGTGGGGTTGTTAGGAGTGTTTATCAGACCATGTGGACACCTCCTAGTGGTCTGGTTGTTAGGAGTGTTTATCAGAATGTGGACACCTCCTAGTGGTGGGGTTGTTAGGAGTGTTTATCAGACCATGTGGACACCTCCTAGTGGTGGGGTTGTTAGGAGTGTTTATCAGACCATGTAGACACCTCCTAGTGGTGGGGTTGTTAGGAGTGTTTATCGGAATGTCGACACCTCCTAGTGTTGGGGTTGTTAGGAGTGTTTATCAGACCATGTGGACACCTCCTAGTGGTGGGGTTGTTAGGAGTGTTTATCAGACCATGTGGACACCTCCTAGTGGTCTGGTTGTTAGGAGTGTTAATCAGACCATGTGGACACCTCCTAGTGGTGGGGTTGTTAGGAGTGTTTATCAGACCATGTGGACACCTCCTAGTGGTGGGGTTGTTAGGAGTGTTTATCAGACCATGTGGACACCTCCTAGTGGTGGGGTTGTTAGGAGTGTTTATCAGACCATGTGGACACCTCCTAGTGGTCTGGTTGTTAGGAGTGTTTATCAGACCATGTGGACACCTCCTAGTGGTCTGGTTGTTAGGAGTGTTTATCAGAACATGTGGACACATCCTAGTGGTGGGGTTGTTAGGAGTGTTTATCAGACCATGTGGACACCTCCTAGTGGTCTGGTTGTTAGGAGTCTTAATCAGACCATGTGGACACCTCCTAGTGGTGGGGTAGTTAGGAGTGTTTGTCAGACCATGTGGACACCTCCTAGTGGTGGGGTTGTTAGGAGTGTTTATCAGACCATGTGGACACCTCCTAGTGGTGGGGTTGTTAGGAGTGTTTATCAGACCATGTGGACACCTCCTAGTAGTGGGGTTGTTAGGAGTGTTTATCAGACCATGTGGACACCTCCTAGTGGTCTGGTTGTTAGGAGTGTTTATCAGACCATGTGGACACCTCCTAGTGATGGGGTTGTTAGGAGTGTTTATCAGACCATGTGGACACCTCCTAGTGGTCTGGTTGTTAGGAGTGTTTATCAGACCATGTGGACACCTCCTAGTGGTGGGGTTGTTAGGAGTGTTTATCAGAATGTGGACACCTCCTAGTGGTGGGGTTGTTAGGAGTGTTTATCAGACCATGTGGACACCTCCTAGTAGTGGGGTTGTTAGGAGTGTTTATCAGACCATGTGGACACCTCCTAGTGGTCTGGTTGTTAGGAGTGTTTATCAGACCATGTGGACACCTCCTAGTGATGGGGTTGTTAGGAGTGTTTATCAGACCACGTGGACACCTCCTAGTGGTCTGGTTGTTAGGAGTGTTTATCAGACCATGTGGACACCTCCTAGTGGTGGGGTTGTTAGTAGTGTTTATCAGAATGTGGACACCTCCTAGTGGTGGGGTTGTTAGGCGTGTTTATCAGACCATGTGGACACCTCCTAGTGGTGGGGTTGTTAGGAGTGTTTATCAGACCTTGTAGACACCTCCTAGTGGTGGGGTTGTTAGGAGTGTTTATCGGAATGTCGACACCTCCTAGTGTTGGGGTTGTTAGGAGTGTTTATCAGACCATGTGGACACCTCCTAGTGGTGGGGTTGTTAGGAGTGTTTATCAGACCATGTGGACACCTCCTAGTGGTCTGGTTGTTAGGAGTATTAATCAGACCATGTGGACACCTCCTAGTGGTGGGGTTGTTAGGAGTGTTTATCAGACCATGTGGACACCTCCTAGTAGTGGGGTTGTTAGGAGTGTTTATCAGACCATGTGGACACCTCCTAGTGGTCTGGTTGTTAGGAGTGTTTATCAGACCATGTGGACACCTCCTAGTGGTCTGGATGTTAGGAGTGTTTATCAGACCATGTGGACACCTCGTAGCGGTGGGGTTGTTAGGAGTGTTAATCAAACCATGTGGACACCTCCTAGTGGTGGCGTTGTTAGGAGTGTTTATCAGACCATGTGGACACCTCCTAGTGGTGGGGTTGTTAGGAGTGTTTATCAGACCATGTGGACACCTCCTAGTGGTCTGGTTGTTAGGAGTGTTTATCAGACCATGTGGACACCTCATAGTGGTGGGGTTGTTTGGAGTGTTTATCAGACCATGTGGACACCTCCTAGTGGTCTGGATGTTAGGAGTGTTTATCAGACCATGTGGACACCTCGTAGCGGTGGGGTTGTTAGGAGTGTTAATCAGACCATGTGGACACCTCCTAGTTGTGGCGTTGTTAGGAGTGTTTATCAGACCATGTGGACACCTCCTAGTGGTGGGGTTGTTAGGAGTGTTTATCAGACCATGTGGACACCTCCTAGTGGTCTGGTTGTTAGGAGTGTTTATCAGACCATGTGGACACCTCCTAGTGGTCTGGTTGTTAGGAGTGTTTATCAGAACATGTGGACACATCCTAGTGGTGGGGTTGTTAGGAGTGTTTATCAGACCATGTGGACACCTCCTAGTGGTCTGGTTGTTAGGAGTGTTTATCAGACCATGTGGACACCTCCTAGTGGTCTGGATGTTAGGAGTGTTTATCAGACCATGTGGACACCTCGTAGCGGTGGGGTTGTTAGGAGTGTTAATCAAACCATGTGGACACCTCCTAGTGGTGGCGTTGTTAGGAGTGTTTATCAGACCATGTGGACACCTCCTAGTGGTGGGGTTGTTAGGAGTGTTTATCAGACCATATGGACACCTCCTAGTGGTGGGGTTGTTAGGAGTGTTTATCAGACCATGTGGACACCTCCTAGTGGTCTGGTTGTTAGGAGTGTTCATCAGACCATGTGGACACCTCCTAGTGATGGGGTAGTTAGGGGTGTTTATCAGACCATGTGGACACCTCCTAGTGGCGGGGTAGTTAGGAGTCTTCATCAGACCATGTGGACACCTCCTAGTGGCGGGGTAGTTAGGAGTGTTTATCAGAACATGTGGACACCTCCTAGTGGTCTGGTTGTTAGGAGTGTTTATCAGACAATGTGGACACCTCCTAGTGGTGGGGTTGTTAGGAGTGTTTATCAGACCTTGTGGACACCTCCTAGTGGTCTGGTTGTTAGGAGTGTTTATAAGACCATGTGGACACCTCCTAGTGGTGGGGTTGTTAGGAGTGTTTATCAGACCATGTGGACACCTCCTAGTGGTGGGGTTGTTAGGAGTGTTAATCAGACCATGTGGACACCTCCTAGTGGTCTGGTTGTTAGGAGTGTTTATCAGACCATGTGGACACCTCCTAGTGGTGGGGTTGTTAGGAGTGTTTATCAGACCATGTGGACACCTCCTAGTGGTGGGTTGTTAGGAGTGTTTATCAGACCATGTGGACACCTAGTTGTCTGGTTGTTAGGAGTGTTTATCAGACCATGTGGACACCTCCTAGTGGTGGGGTTGTTAGGAGTATTTATCAGAACATGTGGACACCTCCTAGTGGTCTGGTTGTTAGGAGTGTTTATCAGACCATGTGGACACCTCCTAGTGGTGGGGTTGTTAGGAGTGTTTATCAGACCATGTGGACACCTCCTAGTGGTCTGGTAGTTAGGAGTGTTTATCAGACCATGTGGACACCTCCTAGTGGTCAGGTTGTTAGAAGTGTTAATCAGACCATGTGGACACCTCCTAGTGGTGGGGTTGTTAGGAGTGTTTATCAGACCATGTGGACACCTCCTAGTGGTCTGGTTGTTAGGAGTGTTTATCAGAATGTGGACACCTCCTAGTGGTGGGGTTGTTAGGAGTGTTTATCAGACCATGTGGACACCTCCTAGTGGTGGGGTTGTTAGGAGTGTTTATCAGACCATGTAGACACCTCCTAGTGGTGGGGTTGTTAGGAGTGTTTATCGGAATGTCGACACCTCCTAGTGTTGGGGTTGTTAGGAGTGTTTATCAGACCATGTGGACACCTCCTAGTGGTGGGGTTGTTAGGAGTGTTTATCAGACCATGTGGACACCTCCTAGTGGTCTGGTTGTTAGGAGTGTTAATCAGACCATGTGGACACCTCCTAGTGGTGGGGTTGTTAGGAGTGTTTATCAGACCATGTGGACACCTCCTAGTGGTGGGGTTGTTAGGAGTGTTTATCAGACCATGTGGACACCTCCTAGTGGTGGGGTTGTTAGGAGTGTTTATCAGACCATGTGGACACCTCCTAGTGGTCTGGTTGTTAGGAGTGTTTATCAGACCATGTGGACACCTCCTAGTGGTCTGGTTGTTAGGAGTGTTTATCAGAACATGTGGACACATCCTAGTGGTGGGGTTGTTAGGAGTGTTTATCAGACCATGTGGACACCTCCTAGTGGTCTGGTTGTTAGGAGTCTTAATCAGACCATGTGGACACCTCCTAGTGGTGGGGTAGTTAGGAGTGTTTGTCAGACCATGTGGACACCTCCTAGTGGTGGGGTTGTTAGGAGTGTTTATCAGACCATGTGGACACCTCCTAGTGGTGGGGTTGTTAGGAGTGTTTATCAGACCATGTGGACACCTCCTAGTAGTGGGGTTGTTAGGAGTGTTTATCAGACCATGTGGACACCTCCTAGTGGTCTGGTTGTTAGGAGTGTTTATCAGACCATGTGGACACCTCCTAGTGATGGGGTTGTTAGGAGTGTTTATCAGACCATGTGGACACCTCCTAGTGGTCTGGTTGTTAGGAGTGTTTATCAGACCATGTGGACACCTCCTAGTGGTGGGGTTGTTAGGAGTGTTTATCAGAATGTGGACACCTCCTAGTGGTGGGGTTGTTAGGAGTGTTTATCAGACCATGTGGACACCTCCTAGTAGTGGGGTTGTTAGGAGTGTTTATCAGACCATGTGGACACCTCCTAGTGGTCTGGTTGTTAGGAGTGTTTATCAGACCATGTGGACACCTCCTAGTGATGGGGTTGTTAGGAGTGTTTATCAGACCACGTGGACACCTCCTAGTGGTCTGGTTGTTAGGAGTGTTTATCAGACCATGTGGACACCTCCTAGTGGTGGGGTTGTTAGTAGTGTTTATCAGAATGTGGACACCTCCTAGTGGTGGGGTTGTTAGGCGTGTTTATCAGACCATGTGGACACCTCCTAGTGGTGGGGTTGTTAGGAGTGTTTATCAGACCTTGTAGACACCTCCTAGTGGTGGGGTTGTTAGGAGTGTTTATCGGAATGTCGACACCTCCTAGTGTTGGGGTTGTTAGGAGTGTTTATCAGACCATGTGGCCACCTCCTAGTGGTGGGGTTGTTAGGAGTGTTTATCAGACCATGTGGACACCTCCTAGTGGTCTGGTTGTTAGGAGTATTAATCAGACCATGTGGACACCTCCTAGTGGTGGGGTTGTTAGGAGTGTTTATCAGACCATGTGGACACCTCCTAGTAGTGGGGTTGTTAGGAGTGTTTATCAGACCATGTGGACACCTCCTAGTGGTCTGGTTGTTAGGAGTGTTTATCAGACCATGTGGACACCTCCTAGTGGTCTGGATGTTAGGAGTGTTTATCAGACCATGTGGACACCTCGTAGCGGTGGGGTTGTTAGGAGTGTTAATCAAACCATGTGGACACCTCCTAGTGGTGGCGTTGTTAGGAGTGTTTATCAGACCATGTGGACACCTCCTAGTGGTGGGGTTGTTAGGAGTGTTTATCAGACCATGTGGACACCTCCTAGTGGTCTGGTTGTTAGGAGTGTTTATCAGACCATGTGGACACCTCATAGTGGTGGGGTTGTTTGGAGTGTTTATCAGACCATGTGGACACCTCCTAGTGGTCTGGATGTTAGGAGTGTTTATCAGACCATGTGGACACCTCGTAGCGGTGGGGTTGTTAGGAGTGTTAATCAGACCATGTGGACACCTCCTAGTTGTGGCGTTGTTAGGAGTGTTTATCAGACCATGTGGACACCTCCTAGTGGTGGGGTTGTTAGGAGTGTTTATCAGACCATGTGGACACCTCCTAGTGGTCTGGTTGTTAGGAGTGTTTATCAGACCATGTGGACACCTCCTAGTGGTCTGGTTGTTAGGAGTGTTTATCAGAACATGTGGACACATCCTAGTGGTGGGGTTGTTAGGAGTGTTTATCAGACCATGTGGACACCTCCTAGTGGTCTGGTTGTTAGGAGTGTTTATCAGACCATGTGGACACCTCCTAGTGGTCTGGTTGTTAGGAGTGTTTATCAGAACATGTGGACACATCCTAGTGGTGGGGTAGTTAGGAGTGTTTGTCAGACCATGTGGACACCTCCTAGTGGTGGGGTTGTTAGGAGTGTTTATCAGACCATGTGGACACCTCCTAGTGGTGGGGTTGTTAGGAGTGTTTATCAGACCATGTGGACACCTCCTAGTAGTGGGGTTGTTAGGAGTGTTTATCAGACCATGTGGACACCTCCTAGTGGTCTGGTTGTTAGGAGTGTTTATCAGACCATGTGGACACCTCCTAGTGATGGGGTTGTTAGGAGTGTTTATCAGACCATGTGGACACCTCCTAGTGGTCTGGTTGTTAGGAGTGTTTATCAGACCATGTGGACACCTCCTAGTGGTGGGGTTGTTAGGAGTGTTTATCAGAATGTGGACACCTCCTAGTGGTGGGGTTGTTAGGAGTGTTTATCAGACCATGTGGACACCTCCTAGTAGTGGGGTTGTTAGGAGTGTTTATCAGACCATGTGGACACCTCCTAGTGGTCTGGTTGTTAGGAGTGTTTATCAGACCATGTGGACACCTCCTAGTGATGGGGTTGTTAGGAGTGTTTATCAGACCACGTGGACACCTCCTAGTGGTCTGGTTGTTAGGAGTGTTTATCAGACCATGTGGACACCTCCTAGTGGTGGGGTTGTTAGTAGTGTTTATCAGAATGTGGACACCTCCTAGTGGTGGGGTTGTTAGGCGTGTTTATCAGACCATGTGGACACCTCCTAGTGGTGGGGTTGTTAGGAGTGTTTATCAGACCTTGTAGACACCTCCTAGTGGTGGGGTTGTTAGGAGTGTTTATCGGAATGTCGACACCTCCTAGTGTTGGGGTTGTTAGGAGTGTTTATCAGACCATGTGGACACCTCCTAGTGGTGGGGTTGTTAGGAGTGTTTATCAGACCATGTGGACACCTCCTAGTGGTCTGGTTGTTAGGAGTATTAATCAGACCATGTGGACACCTCCTAGTGGTGGGGTTGTTAGGAGTGTTTATCAGACCATGTGGACACCTCCTAGTAGTGGGGTTGTTAGGAGTGTTTATCAGACCATGTGGACACCTCCTAGTGGTCTGGTTGTTAGGAGTGTTTATCAGACCATGTGGACACCTCCTAGTGGTCTGGATGTTAGGAGTGTTTATCAGACCATGTGGACACCTCGTAGCGGTGGGGTTGTTAGGAGTGTTAATCAAACCATGTGGACACCTAGTGGTGGCGTTGTTAGGAGTGTTTATCAGACCATGTGGACACCTCCTAGTGGTGGGGTTGTTAGGAGTGTTTATCAGACCATGTGGACACCTCCTAGTGGTCTGGTTGTTAGGAGTGTTTATCAGACCATGTGGACACCTCCTAGTGGTGGGGTTGTTTGGAGTGTTTATCAGACCATGTGGACACCTCCTAGTGGTCTGGATGTTAGGAGTGTTTATCAGACCATGTGGACACCTCGTAGCGGTGGGGTTGTTAGGAGTGTTAATCAGACCATGTGGACACCTCCTAGTTGTGGCGTTGTTAGGAGTGTTTATCAGACCATGTGGACACCTCCTAGTGGTGGGGTTGTTAGGAGTGTTTATCAGACCATGTGGACACCTCCTAGTGGTCTGGTTGTTAGGAGTGTTTATCAGACCATGTGGACACCTCCTAGTGGTGGGGTTGTTAGGAGTGTTTATCAGACCATGTGGACACCTCCTAGTGGTGGGGTTGATAGGAGTGTTTATCAGACCATGTGGACACCTCCTAGTGGTCTGGTTGTTAGGAGTGTTTATCAGACCATGTGGACACCTCCTAGTGGTCCGGTTGTTAGGAGTGTTTATCAGACCATGTGGACACCTCCTAGTGGTGGGGTTGTTAGGAGTGTTTATCAGACCATGTGGACACCTCTTAGTGTTGGGGTTGTTAGGAGTGTTTATCAGACCATGTGGACACCTCCTAGTGGTGGGGTTGTTAGGAGTGTTTATCAGGCCATGTGGACACCTCGTAGCGGTGGGGTTGTTAGGAGTGTTTACCAGACCATGTGGACACCTCCTAGTGGTGAGGTTGTTAGGAGTTTTTATCAGACCATGTGGACACCTCCTAGTGGTGGGGTTGTTAGGAGTGTTTTTCAGAATGTGGACACCTCCTAGTGTTGGGGTTGTTAGGAGTGTTTATCAGACCATGTGGACACCTCCTAGTGGTGGGGTTGTTAGGAGTGTTTATCAGACCATGTGGACACCTCCTAGTGGTCGGATCATTAGGAGTTTTAATCAGACCATGTGGACACCTCCTAGTGGTGGGGTTGTTAGGAGTGTTTATCAGACCTCCTAGTGGTCTGGTTGTTAGGAGTGTTTATCAGACCATGTGGACACCTCCTAGTGGTCTGCTTGTTAGGAGTGTGTTTATCAGACCATGTGGACACCTCCTAGTCGTGGGGTTGTTAGGAGTGTTTATCAGACCATGTGGACACCTCCTAGTGGTGGGGTTGTTAGGAGTGTTTATCAGACCATGTGGACACCTCCTAGTGGTGGGGTTGTTAGGAATGTTTATCAGACCATGTGGACACCTCCAATTGGTGGGGTTGTTAGGAGTGTTAATCAGACCATGTGGACACCTCCTAGGAGTCTGGTTGTTAGGAGTGTTTATCAAACCATGTGGACACCTCCTAGTGGTGGGGTTGTTAGGAGTGTTCATCAGACCATGTGGACACCTCCTAGTGGTGGGGTTGTTAGGAGTGTTCATCAGACCATGTGGACACCTCCTATTTGTGGGGTTGTTAGGAGTGTTAATCAGACCATGTGGACACCTCCTAGGAGTCTGGTTGTTAGGAATGTTTATCAGACCATGTGGACACCTCCTATTGGTGGTGTTGTTAGGAGTGTTAATCAGACCATGTGGACACCTCCTAGGAGTCTGGTTGTTAGGAGTGTTTATCAGACCATGTGGACACCTCCTAGTGGTGGGGTTGTTAGGAGTGTTTATCAGACCATGTGGACAAACTTTAAGGGAACTTGGTTAGCCTACTATAAGTAAAGCATTAGGGAACTTGGTTAGCCTACTATAAGTAAAGCATTAGGGAACTTGGTTAGCCTACTATAAGTAAAGCATTAGGGAACTTGGTTAGCCTACTATAAGTAAAGCATTAGGGAACTTGGTTAGCCTACTATAAGTAAAGCATTAGGGAACTTGGTTAGCCTACTATAAGTAAAGCTTTAGGGAACTTGGTTAGCCTACTATAAGTAAAGCATTAGGGAACTTGGTTAGCCTACTATAAGTAAAGCATTAGGGAACTTGGTTAGCCTACTATAAGTAAAGCATTAGGGAACTTGGTTAGCCTACTATAAGTAAAGCATTAGGGAACTTGGTTAGCCTACTATAAGTAAAGCATTAGGGAACTTGGTTAGCCAATGGAGAATATGTTTTTCCAAAGACTCAAGTCACTGATCATTTTCAAGTTTGGAATTGAACCAATAAATGTTGGTAATAATGATGAGGTCGTTACAGTTGATGACAAGACACAGGAAGTGACCAATAGGGTCCCAGTCTGAGTGTAAAATACTTCCATTGAACTGATTCATTAGAGTGGTGACTCCAGCAGAGAGTTCAAATCACCTCAGAGCTGGGAGTGAGATCTGTTCACATCAGAGGTAGATAACTAGGTATGTTGACTATCAGTCACAGTCTGGGAGTGAGATCTGCTCACATCAGAGGGAGATAACTAGGTATGTTGACTATAAGTCACAGTCTGGGAGTGAGATCTGCTCACATCAGAGGTAGATAACTAGGTATGTTGACTATTAGTCACAGTCTGGGAGTGAGATCTGTTCACATCAGAGGTAGATAACTAGGTATGTTGACTATCAGTCACAGTCTGGGAGTAACACCAGAGACAACATGATTAATGTTTCCACTGTCCATACCTGCCTACTCCTTTAACACCAGAGACAACATGATTAATGTTTCCACTGTCCATACCTGCCTACTCCTTTAACACCAGAGACAACATGATTAATGTTTCCACTGTCCATACCTGCCTACTCCTTTAACACCAGAGACAACATGATTAATGTTTCCACTGTCCATACCTGCCTACTCCTTTAACACCAGAGACAACATGATTAATGTTTCCACTGTCCATACCTGCCTACTCCTTTAACACCAGAGACAACATGATTAATGTTTCCACTGTCCATACCTGCCTACTCCTTTAACACCAGAGACAACATGATTAATGTTTCCACTGTCCATACCTGCCTACTCCTTTAACACCAGAGAAAAAATGACTAATTTGGACTATTACAAGGACCAGGATGAACCAAGCCAGTTTACAGGCAAAGACTTAGAAGGGAGGATTAAATCTCCCAAACATGTAATTATATCAAGAAGACTTTATAACTGCCCTGATAGGCTCTTTACCTACAACTCTAATAGGACAATTATATCAAGAATCCTTTATAACAGCCCTGATAGGCTCTTTATTGACAACTCTAATAGGACAATTATATCAAGAAGACTTTATAACTGCCCTGATAGGCTCTTTACCTACAACTCTAATAGGACAATTATATCAAGAAGACTTTATAACTGCCCTGATAGGCTCTTTACCTACAACTCTAACAGGACAATTATATCAAGAAGACTTTATAACTGCCCTGATTGGCTCTTTATTGACAACTCTAATAGGACAATTATATCAAGAAGACTTTATAACTGGCCTGATAGGCTCTTTACCTACAACTCTAACAGGACAATTATATCAAGAAGACTTTATAACTGCCCTGATAGGCTCTTTACTTACAACTCTAACAGGACAATTTGGGTCGACATGGAAGAAGAACTCAATGCCCCATTTGGAGCATCATATTATCTGAGTCAACACTTAAATGTGGGACTGCAGATTCCCATAATGTCCCAAACTAAGAGATATGGAGTCAGATAAATAAGAGACAGACATCTTCACCTTTCCTGACAAGCTCTGCTTCGTTATGGAACAACCATGAATACTAATTAGGAGGAAAGGTGGTTGTCTGGAGAGAGTGGGATAGGTTTTGTTTTAGCCTCAACACTAATGCATTTCACTACATTTCACAAAACAATCAAAATGAATCAGATTACATTTCCCCCAGGCTACATGAATATAAAGAGACATGAGACAAAACACTCATAATGAATCAGATTACATGGAGAGAAGGGACCTGATCCTAGATCATAATGAATCAGATTACATGGAGAGAAGGGACCTGATCCTAGATCATAATGAATCAGATTACATGGAGAGGAGGGACCTGATCCTAGATCATAATGAATCAGATTACATGGAGAGGGGGACCTGATCCTAGATCATAATGAATCAGATTACATGGAGAGGAGGACCTGATCCTAGATCATAATGAATCAGATTACATGGAGAGGAGGACCTGATCCTAGATCATAATGAATCAGATTACATGGAGAGGAGGACCTGATCCTAGATCAGAATGAATCAGATTACATGGAGAGGAGGGACCTGATCCTAGATCATAATGAATCAGATTACATGGAGAGGGGGACCTGATCCTAGATCATAATGAATCAGATTACATGGAGAGGAGGGACCTGATCCTAGATCATAATGAATCAGATTACATGGAGAGGAGGACCTGATCCTAGATCATAATGAATCAGATTACATGGCCCCCAGGCTACATGAATATAAAGAGACATGAGACAAAACAATCATAATGAATCAGATTACATGGAGAGAAGGGACCTGATCCTAGATCATAATGAATCAGATTACATGGAGAGAAGGGACCTGATCCTAGATCATAATGAATCAGATGACATGGAGAGGAGGACCTGATCCTAGATCATAATGAATCAGATTACATGGAGAGAAGGGACCTGATCCTAGATCATAATGAATCAGATTACATGGAGAGAAGGGACCTGATCCTAGATCATAATGAATCAGATTACATGGAGAGGGGGACCTGATCCTAGATCATAATGAATCAGATTACATGGAGAGGGGGACCTGATCCTAGATCATAATGAATCAGATTACAAGGAGAGAAGGACCTGATCCTAGATCATAATGAATCAGATTACATGGAGAGAAGGACCTGATCCTAGATCATAATGAATCAGATTACATGGAGAGAAGGACCTGATCCTAGATCATAATGAATCAGATTACATGGAGAGGGGGACCTGATCCTAGATCATAATGAATCAGATTACATGGAGAGGGGGACCTGATCCTAGATCATAATGAATCAGATTAGATGGAGAGGGGGACCTGATCCTAGATCATAATGAATCAGATGACATGGAGAGGAGGGACCTGATCCTAGATCATAATGAATCAGATTACATGGAGAGGAGGGACCTGATCCTAGATCATAATGAATCAGATTAGATGGAGAGGGGGACCTGATCCTAGATCATAATGAATCAGATTACATGGAGAGAAGGGACCTGATCCTAGATCATAATGAATCAGATTACATGGAGAGAAGGGACCTGATCCTAGATCATAATGAATCAGATTACATGGAGAGGAGGACCTGATCCTAGATCATAATGAATCAGATTACATGGAGAGAAGGGATCCATTTTGAGACGACAGAGCAGAAAACACTATATGAAGATTATTGAAAAACAAAGTAGGTATTTCTGAAAAATAACTTATTCTATTGGACACAGTAAGAGAATGAATACCTGTAATGAGATATTACTAGTTAGTAGAACTGCTACTTGAGCTGAGTTGCTGACAGACAGCAGTTTTCAAAGTGTAAACTAATCAGTAGTCCTACATGTTATCAGTAACACGTCTGGTAAAGATGGTGGAGGAGCTTTTCAATAATATGGTTTTATGTTTATCTCAGGGTTTCTCAATCCTTTTGATCTTACCAGCACTTACACACCTGATTCAACTAATCATCAAATATTTTAAAATAATTTAATATTTGAGGCATACAAATGAACATTCTCAAATTATAACCTTTTGGGTTTGTAGGCCTGTTAACAATTATTAAAGTCCTACAGTAACTCATATTTCGGAGAAAAAAAACACAGCTAAACTTGGTTTCGAGTAAATTATATGTTTATAAATTAATAATGTAAGAGAGATGTCTTGAAGAAACGCGTCTGGGATTAGAACTCTGTGTCTCTGCTACAGTGGGAGGTTTGTTTTGCATGGCCCGGTGCTACAGCTGAGTGGACATATATTTTATGGACCAATGGAATGGTCTAAAATGCTTAAACTCTGCTCACCCGGGGAGCCGGGCAATGCAAAACTAATTCACCCAGTGACCGTTACTTTATTTCCTGATATGATATTGAAAGTGATTTTGTAGCCGACGCAGTTCCAGAATGTCTGTTGAAACTTTGTCTCATATGGAACGTTAGAACAGTGGTGGAAACAGAACTCAGTTCCAGAATGTCTGTTGAAACTGTGTCTCATATGGAACGTTAGAACAGTGGTGGAAACAGAACTCAGTTCCAGAATGTCTGTTGAAACTGTGTCTCATATGGAACGTTAGAACTGTGGTGGAAACAGAACTCAGTTCCAGAATGTCTGTTGAAACTGTGTCTCATATGGAACGTTAGAACAGTGGTGGAAACAGAACTCAGTTCCAGAATGTCTGTTGAAACTGTGTCTCATATGGAACGTTAGAACAGCGGTGGAAACAGAACTCAGTTCCAGAATGTCTGTTGAAACTGTGTCTCATATGGAACGTTAGAACAGCGGTGGAAACAGAACTCAGTTCCAGAATGTCTGTTGAAACTGTGTCTCATATGGAACGTTAGAACAGTGGTGGAAACAGAACTCAGTTCCAGAATGTCTGTTGAAACTGTGTCTCATATGGAACGTTAGAACAGTGGTGGAAACAGAACTCAGTTCCAGAATGTCTGTTGAAACTGTGTCTCATATGGAACGTTAGAACAGTGGTGGAAAAAGTACTTTCATTCCTGAGTAAAAGTAAAGATACCTTTTTTTATTTATCCATTGTTTTACCAGGTAAGTTGACTGAGAACACGTTCTCATTTGCAGCAACGACCTGGGGAATAGTTACAGGGGAGAGGAGGGGGGTGAATGAGCCAATTGTTAACTGGGGATTATTAGGTGACCTTGATGGTTTGAGGGTCAGATTGGGAATTTAGCCAGGACACCGGGGTTAACACCCCTACTCTTACGATAAGTGCCATGGGATCTTTAATGACCTCAGAGAGTCAGGACACCCGTTTAACGTCCCATCCGAAAGACGGCACCCTACACAGGGCAGTGTCCCCAATCACTGCCCTGGAGCATTGGGATATATATATATATATTTTTTTTTAGACCAGAGGAAAGAGTGCCCCCTACTGGCCCTCCATACCACTTCCAGCAGCATCTGGTCTCCCATCCAGGGACTGACCAGGACCAACCCTGCTTAGCTTCAGAAAGTATCAAAGTAAGTATCAAAGTAAAAAGTAAAGTTGTAATAATAAAAAAATCCTTATATTAATCAAACCAGACAGCACAATGTTCATGTTATTTTAATTTATGGATAGCCAGGGTCACACTCCAACACTCAGACATCATTTAAAAACAAAGCATTTGTGTTTAGTGAGTCCTCCAGATCAGAGGCAGTAGGGACGACCAGGGATGTTCTCTGTTTAGTGAGTCCACCAGATCAGAGACAGTAGGGATGACCAGGGATGTTCTCTGTTTAGTGAGTCCTCCAGATCAGAGGCAGTAGGGACGACCAGGGATGTTCTCTGTTTAGTGAGTCCACCAGATCAGAGGCAGTAGGGATGACCAGGGATGTTCTCTGTTTAGTGAGTCCTCCAGATCAGAGGCAGTAGGGATGACCAGGGATGTTCTCTGTTTAGTGAGTCTGCCAGATCAGAGGCAGTAGGGACGACCAGGGATGTTCTCTGTTTAGTGAGTCCACCAGATCAGAGACAGTAGGGATGACCAGGGATGTTCTCTGTTTAGTGAGTCCTCCAGATTAGAGTCAGTAGGGATGACCAGGGATGTTCTCTGTTTAGTGAGTCCTCCAGATCAGAGGCAGTAGGGATGACCAGGGATGTTCTCTGTTTAGTGAGTCCTCCAGACCAGAGGCAGTAGGGATGACCAGGGATGTTCTCTGTTTAGTGAGTCCTCCAGATCAGAGGCAGTAGGGGTGACCAGGGATGTTCTCTGTTTAGTGAGTCCTCCAGATCAGAGGCAGTAGGGATGACCAGGGATGTTCTCTGTTTAGTGAGTCCTCCAGACCAGAGGCAGTAGGGATGACCAGGGATGTTCTCTGTTTAGTGAGTCCTCCAGATCAGAGGCAGTAGGGATGACCAGGGATGTTCTCTGTTTAGTGAGTCCTCCAGATCAGAGGCAGTAGGGATGACCAGGGATGTTCTCTGTTTAGTGAGTCCTCCAGATCAGAGGCAGTAGGGATGACCAGGGATGTTCTCTGTTTAGTGAGTCCTCCAGATCAGAGGCAGTAGGGATGACCAGGGATGTTCTCTGTTTAGTGAGTCCTCCAGACCAGAGGCAGTAGGGATGACCAGGGATGTTCTCTGTTTAGTGAGTCCTCCAGATCAGAGGCAGTAGGGATGACCAGGGATGTTCTCTGTTTAGTGAGTCCTCCAGATCAGAGGCAGTAGGGATGACCAGGGATGTTCTCTGTTTAGTGAGTCCTCCAGATCAGAGGCAGTAGGGATGACCAGGGATGTTCTCTGTTTAGTGAGTCCTCCAGATCAGAGGCAGTAGGGATGACCAGGGATGTTCTCTGTTTAGTGAGTCCTCCAGATCAGAGGCAGTAGGGATGACCAGGGATGTTCTCTGTTTAGTGAGTCTGCCAGATCAGAGGCAGTAGGGATGATCAGGGATGTTCTCTGTTTAGTGAGTCCACCAGATCAGAGGCAGTAGAGATGACCAGGGATGTTCTCTGTTTAGTGAGTCTGCCAGATAAGAGGCAGTAGGGATGACCAGGGATGTTCTCTGTTTAGTGAGTCTGCCAGATAAGAGGCAGTAGGGAGGACCAGGGATGTTCTCTGTTTAGTGAGTCCACCAGATCAGAGGCAGTAGGGATGACCAGGGATGTTCTCTGTTTAGTGAGTCTGCCAGATCAGAGGCAGTAGGGATGACCAGGGATGTTCTCTGTTTAGTGAGTCCTCCAGATCAGAGGCAGTAGGGATGACCAGGGATGTTCTCTGTTTAGTGAGTCCTCCAGATCAGAGGCAGTAGGGATGACCAGGGATGTTCTCTGTTTAGTGAGTCTGACAGATCAGAGGCAGTAGGGATGACCAGGGATGTTCTCTGTTTAGTGAGTCCTCCAGATCAGAGGCAGTAGGGATGACCAGGGATGTTCTCTGTTTAGTGAGTCTGCCAGATCAGAGGCAGTAGGGATGATCAGGGATGTTCTCTGTTTAGTGAGTCCACCAGATCAGAGGCAGTAGAGATGACCAGGGATGTTCTCTGTTTAGTGAGTCTGCCAGATAAGAGGCAGTAGGGATGACCAGGGATGTTCTCTGTTTAGTGAGTCTGCCAGATAAGAGGCAGTAGGGAGGACCAGGGATGTTCTCTGTTTAGTGAGTCCACCAGATCAGAGGCAGTAGGGATGACCAGGGATGTTCTCTGTTTAGTGAGTCTGCCAGATAAGAGGCAGTAGGGATGACCAGGGATGTTCTCTGTTTAGTGAGTCTGCCAGATAAGAGGCAGTAGGGATGACCAGGGATGTTCTCTGTTTAGTGAGTCTGCCAGATAAGAGGCAGTAGGGATGACCAGGGATGTTCTCTGTTTAGTGAGTCTGCCAGATAAGAGGCAGTAGAGATGACCAGGGATGTTCTCTGTTTAGTGAGTCTGCCAGATAAGAGGCAGTAGGGATGACCAGGGATGTTCTCTGTTTAGTGAGTCTGCCAGATAAGAGGCAGTAGGGATGACCAGGGATGTTCTCTGTTTAGTGAGTCCTCCAGATCAGAGGCAGTAGGGATGACCAGGGATGTTCTCTGTTTAGTGAGTCTGACAGATCAGTGGCAGTAGAGATGACCAGGGATGTTCTCTGTTTAGTGAGTCTGCCAGATAAGAGGCAGTAGGGATGACCAGGGATGTTCTCTGTTTAGTGAGTCTGCCAGATAAGAGGCAGTAGGGATGATCAGGGTTGTTCTCTGTTTAGTGAGTCTGCCAGATAAGAGGCAGTAGGGATGACCAGGGATGTTCTCTGTTTAGTGAGTCCTCCAGATCAGAGGCAGTAGGGATGACCAGGGATGTTCTCTGTTTAGTGAGTCTGCCAGATCAGAGGCAGTAGGGATGACCAGGGATGTTCTCTGTTTAGTGAGTCCTCCAGATCAGAGGCAGTAGGGATGACCAGGGATGTTCTCTGTTTAGTGAGTCTGACAGATCAGTGGCAGTAGAGATGACCAGGGATGTTCTCTGTTTAGTGAGTCTGCCAGATAAGAGGCAGTAGGGATGACCAGGGATGTTCTCTGTTTAGTGAGTCTGCCAGATAAGAGGCAGTAGGGATGACCAGGGATGTTCTCTGTTTAGTGAGTCCTCCAGATCAGAGGCAGTAGGGATGACCAGGGATGTTCTCTGTTTAGTGAGTCCTCCAGATCAGAGGCAGTAGAGATAACCAGGGATGTTCTCTGTTTAGTGAGTCCTCCAGATCAGAGGCCAGGGATGTTCTCTGTTTAGTGAGTCTGCCAGATAAGAGGCAGTAGGGATGACCAGGGATGTTATCTGTTTAGTGAGTCTGCCAGATAAGAGGCAGTAGGGATGACCAGGGATGTTCTCTGTTTAGTGAGTCTGCCAGATAAGAGGCAGTCAGGATGACCAGGGATGTTCTCTGTTTAGTGAGTCTGCCAGATCAGAGGCAGTAGGGATGACCAGGGTTGTTCTCTGTTTAGTGAGTCTGCCAGATCAGAGGCAGTAGGGATGACCAGGGTTGTTCTCTGTTTAGTGAGTCTGCCAGATAAGAGGCAGTAGGGATGACCAGGGATGTTCTCTGTTTAGTGAGTCTGACAGATAAGAGGCAGTCAGGATGACCAGGGTTGTTCTCTGTTTAGTGAGTCTGACAGATAAGAGGCAGTAGAGATGACCAGGGATGTTCTCTGTTTAGTGAGTCTGCCAGATCAGAGGCAGTAGGGATGACCAGGGATGTTCTCTGTTTAGTGAGTCCTCCAGATCAGAGGCAGTAGGGATGACCAGGGATGTTCTCTGTTTAGTGAGTCTGCCAGATAAGAGGCAGTAGGGATGATCAGGGATGTTCTCTGTTTAGTGAGTCCACCAGATCAGAGGCAGTAGGGATGACCAGGGATGTTCTCTGTTTAGTGAGTCTGCCAGATAAGAGGCAGTAGAGATGACCAGGGATGTTCTCTGTTTAGTGAGTCTGCCAGATAAGAGGCAGTAGGGATGACCAGGGTTGTTCTCTGTTTAGTGAGTCTGCCAGATAAGAGGCAGTAGGGATGACCAGGGATGTTCTCTGTTTAGTGAGTCCTCCAGATCAGAGGCAGTAGGGATGACCAGGGATGTTCTCTGTTTAGTGAGTCCTCCAGATCAGAGGCAGTAGAGATGACCAGGGATGTTCTCTGTTTAGTGAGTCTGACAGATCAGAGGCAGTAGGGATGACCAGGGTTGTTCTCTGTTTAGTGAGTCTGCCAGATAAGAGGCAGTAGGGATGACCAGGGATGTTCTCTGTTTAGTGAGTCTGACAGATCAGAGGCAGTAGGGATGACCAGGGTTGTTCTCTGTTTAGTGAGTCTGCCAGATAAGAGGCAGTAGGGATGACCAGGGATGTTCTCTGTTTAGTGAGTCTGACAGATCAGAGGCAGTAGGGATGACCAGGGATGTTCTCTGTTTAGTGAGTCTGCCAGATAAGAGGCAGTAGAGATGACCAGGGATGTTCTCTGTTTAGTGAGTCTGACAGATCAGAGGCAGTAGGGATGACCAGGGATGTTCTCTGTTTAGTGAGTCTGACAGATCAGAGGCAGTAGGGATGACCAGGGATGTTCTCTGTTTAGTGAGTCTGCCAGATAAGAGGCAGTAGAGATGACCAGGGATGTTCTCTGTTTAGTGAGTCTGACAGATCAGAGGCAGTAGGGATGACCAGGGATGTTCTCTGTTTAGTGAGTCTGCCAGATAAGAGGCAGTAGAGATGACCAGGGATGTTCTCTGTTTAGTGAGTCCACCAGATCAGAGGCAGTAGGGATGACCAGGGATGTTCTCTGTTTAGTGAGTCCTCCAGATCAGAGGCAGTAGGGATGACCAGAGATGTTCTCTGTTTAGCGAGTCCACCAGATCAGAGGCAGTAGGGATGATCAGGGATGTTCTCTGTTTAGTGAGTCCTCCAGATAAGAGGCAGTAGAGATGACCAGGGATGTTCTCTGTTTAGTGAGTCCACCAGATCAGAGGCAGTAGAGATGACCAGGGATGTTCTCTGTTTAGTGAGTCCACCAGATCAGAGGCAGTAGGGATGACCAGGGATGTTCTCTGTTTAGTGAGTCCTCCAGATCAGAGGCAGTAGAGATGACCAGGGATGTTCTCTGTTTAGTGAGTCCTCCAGATCAGAGGCAGTAGAGATGACCAGGGATGTTCTCTGTTTAGTGAGTCCACCAGATCAGAGGCAGTAGGGATGACCAGGGATGTTCTCTGTTTAGTGAGTCCACCAGATCAGAGGCAGTAGGGATGACCAGGGATGTTCTCTGTTTAGTGAGTCCACCAGATCAGAGGCAGTAGGGATGACCAGGGATGTTCTCTGTTTTGTGAGTCTGCCAGATCAGAGGCAGTAGGGATGACCAGGGTTGTTCTCTGTTTAGTGAGTCCACCAGATCAGAGGCAGTAGGGATGACCAGGGTTGTTCTCTGTTTAGTGAGTCTGCCAGATAAGAGGCAGTAGGGATGACCAGGGATGTTCTCTGTTTAGTGAGTCCTCCAGATCAGAGGCAGTAGGGATGACCAGGGATGTTCTCTGTTTAGTGAGTCCTCCAGATCAGAGGCAGTAGAGATGACCAGGGATGTTCTCTGTTTAGTGAGTCTGACAGATCAGAGGCAGTAGGGATGACCAGGGTTGTTCTCTGTTTAGTGAGTCTGCCAGATAAGAGGCAGTAGGGATGACCAGGGATGTTCTCTGTTTAGTGAGTCTGACAGATCAGAGGCAGTAGGGATGACCAGGGTTGTTCTCTGTTTAGTGAGTCTGCCAGATAAGAGGCAGTAGGGATGACCAGGGATGTTCTCTGTTTAGTGAGTCTGACAGATCAGAGGCAGTAGGGATGACCAGGGATGTTCTCTGTTTAGTGAGTCTGCCAGATAAGAGGCAGTAGAGATGACCAGGGATGTTCTCTGTTTAGTGAGTCTGACAGATCAGAGGCAGTAGGGATGACCAGGGATGTTCTCTGTTTAGTGAGTCTGACAGATCAGAGGCAGTAGGGATGACCAGGGATGTTCTCTGTTTAGTGAGTCTGCCAGATAAGAGGCAGTAGAGATGACCAGGGATGTTCTCTGTTTAGTGAGTCTGACAGATCAGAGGCAGTAGGGATGACCAGGGATGTTCTCTGTTTAGTGAGTCTGCCAGATAAGAGGCAGTAGAGATGACCAGGGATGTTCTCTGTTTAGTGAGTCCACCAGATCAGAGGCAGTAGGGATGACCAGGGATGTTCTCTGTTTAGTGAGTCCTCCAGATCAGAGGCAGTAGGGATGACCAGAGATGTTCTCTGTTTAGCGAGTCCACCAGATCAGAGGCAGTAGGGATGATCAGGGATGTTCTCTGTTTAGTGAGTCCTCCAGATAAGAGGCAGTAGAGATAACCAGGGATGTTCTCTGTTTAGTGAGTCCACCAGATCAGAGGCAGTAGAGATGACCAGGGATGTTCTCTGTTTAGTGAGTCCACCAGATCAGAGGCAGTAGGGATGACCAGGGATGTTCTCTGTTTAGTGAGTCCTCCAGATCAGAGGCAGTAGAGATGACCAGGGATGTTCTCTGTTTAGTGAGTCCTCCAGATCAGAGGCAGTAGAGATGACCAGGGATGTTCTCTGTTTAGTGAGTCCACCAGATCAGAGGCAGTAGGGATGACCAGGGATGTTCTCTGTTTAGTGAGTCCACCAGATCAGAGGCAGTAGGGATGACCAGGGATGTTCTCTGTTTAGTGAGTCCACCAGATCAGAGGCAGTAGGGATGACCAGGGATGTTCTCTGTTTTGTGAGTCTGCCAGATCAGAGGCAGTAGGGATGACCAGGGTTGTTCTCTGTTTAGTGAGTCCACCAGATCAGAGGCAGTAGGGATGACCAGGGATGTTCTCTGTTTAGTGAGTCCTCCAGATCAGAGGCAGTAGGGATGACCAGGGATGTTCTCTGTTTAGTGAGTCCTCCAGATCAGAGGCAGTAGGGATGACCAGGGATGTTCTCTGTTTAGTGAGTCCTCCAGATCAGAGGCAGTAGGGATGACCAGGGATGTTCTCTGTTTAGTGAGTCACCCAGATCAGAGACAGTAGGGATGACCAGGGATGTTCTCTGTTTAGTGAGTCCTCCAGATCAGAGGCAGTAGGGATGACCAGGGATGTTCTCTGTTTAGTGAGTCACCCAGATCAGAGACAGTAGGGATGACCAGGGATGTTCTCTGTTTAGTGAGTCTGCCAGATCAGAGGCAGTAGGGATGACCAGGGATGTTCTCTGTTTAGTGAGTCCTCCAGATAAGAGGCAGTAGGGATGACCAGGGATGTTCTCTGTTTAGTGAGTCCTCCAGATAAGAGGCAGTAGGGATGACCAGGGATGTTCTCTGTTTAGTGAGTCACCCAGATCAGAGACAGTAGGGATGACCAGGGATGTTCTCTGTTTAGTGAGTCTGCCAGATCAGAGGCAGTAGGGATGACCAGGGATGTTCTCTGTTTAGTGAGTCCTCCAGATAAGAGGCAGTAGGGATGACCAGGGATGTTCTCTGTTTAGTGAGTCACCCAGATCAGAGGCAGTAGGGATGACCAGGGATGTTCTCTGTTTAGTGAGTCTGCCAGATCAGAGGCAGTAGGGATGACCAGGGATGTTCTCTGTTTAGTGAGTCACCCAGATCAGAGGCAGTAGGGATGACCAGGGATGTTCTCTGTTTAGTGAGTCTGCCAGATCAGAGGCAGTAGGGATGACCAGGGATGTTCTCTGTTTAGTGAGTCTGACAGATCAGAGGCAGTAGGGATGACCAGGGATGTTCTCTGTTTAGTGAGTCCTCCAGACCAGAGGCAGTAGGGATGACCAGGGATGTTCTCTGTTTAGTGAGTCCTCCAGATCAGAGGCAGTATGGATGACCAGGGATGTTCTCTGTTTAGTGAGTCCTCCAGATCAGAGGCAGTAGGGATGACCAGGGATGTTCTCTGTTTAGTGAGTCCTCCAGATCAGAGGCAGTATGGATGACCAGGGATGTTCTCTGTTTAGTGAGTCCTCCAGACCAGAGGCAGTAGGGATGACCAGGGATGTTCTCTGTTTAGTGAGTCCTCCAGATCAGAGGCAGTAGGGATGACCAGGGATGTTCTCTGTTTAGTGAGTCACCCAGATCAGAGACAGTAGGGATGACCAGGGATGTTCTCTGTTTAGTGAGTCTGCCAGATCAGAGGCAGTAGTGATGACCAGGGATGTTCTCTGTTTAGTGAGTCCTCCAGATAAGAGGCAGTAGGGATGACCAGGGATGTTCTCTGTTTAGTGAGTCCTCCAGATAAGAGGCAGTAGGGATGACCAGGGATGTTCTCTGTTTAGTGAGTCACCCAGATCAGAGACAGTAGGGATGACCAGGGATGTTCTCTGTTTAGTGAGTCTGCCAGATCAGAGGCAGTAGGGATGACCAGGGATGTTCTCTGTTTAGTGAGTCCTCCAGATAAGAGGCAGTAGGGATGACCAGGGATGTTCTCTGTTTAGTGAGTCACCCAGATCAGAGGCAGTAGGGATGACCAGGGATGTTCTCTGTTTAGTGAGTCTGCCAGATCAGAGGCAGTAGGGATGACCAGGGATGTTCTCTGTTTAGTGAGTCACCCAGATCAGAGGCAGTAGGGATGACCAGGGATGTTCTCTGTTTAGTGAGTCTGCCAGATCAGAGGCAGTAGGGATGACCAGGGATGTTCTCTGTTTAGTGAGTCTGACAGATCAGAGGCAGTAGGGATGACCAGGGATGTTCTCTGTTTAGTGAGTCCTCCAGACCAGAGGCAGTAGGGATGACCAGGGATGTTCTCTGTTTAGTGAGTCCTCCAGATCAGAGGCAGTATGGATGACCAGGGATGTTCTCTGTTTAGTGAGTCCTCCAGATCAGAGGCAGTAGGGATGACCAGGGATGTTCTCTGTTTAGTGAGTCCTCCAGACCAGAGGCAGTAGGGATGACCAGGGATGTTCTCTGTTTAGTGAGTCCTCCAGATCAGAGGCAGTAGGGATGACCAGGGATGTTCTCTGTTTAGTGAGTCCTCCAGATCAGAGGCAGTATGGATGACCAGGGATGTTCTCTGTTTAGTGAGTCCTCTAGACCAGAGGCAGTAGGGATGACCAGGGATGTTCTCTGTTTAGTGAGTCTGACAGATCAGAGGCAGTAGGGATGACCAGGGATGTTCTCTGTTTAGTGAGTCCTCCAGACCAGAGGCAGTAGGGATGACCAGGGATGTTCTCTGTTTAGTGAGTCCTCCAGATCAGAGGCAGTATGGATGACCAGGGATGTTCTCTGTTTAGTGAGTCCTCCAGATCAGAGGCAGTAGGGATGACCAGGGATGTTCTCTGTTTAGTGAGTCCTCCAGATCAGAGGCAGTATGGATGACCAGGGATGTTCTCTGTTTAGTGAGTCCTCCAGACCAGAGGCAGTAGGGATGACCAGGGATGTTCTCTGTTTAGTGAGTCCTCCAGATCAGAGGCAGTAGGGATGACCAGGGATGTTCTCTGTTTAGTGAGTCCTCCAGACCAGAGGCAGTAGAGATGACCAGGGTTGTTCTCTTGAGAATTCTGCAAATTGGACAATTTTCTGTCCTGCTAAGCATTCAGAACGTAACTAGTACTTTTGTCTGTCAGGGAAAATGTTCAGAGTAAAAAGTACAGATTCCCCCCAAAACTACTGAAGTAGTACTTTAAAGTATTTTACTGAAGTACTTTACACCACTGCATTAGAAGACAGATAAATGTGTTGATTTTTTATTTAATATTAACTTTATTTAACTAGCCAAGTCAGTTCAGAACAAATTCTTATTTTCAATGACGGCCTAGGATCAGTGGGTTAACTGCCTGTTCAGGGGCAGAACGACAGATTTTTACCTTGTCAGCTCGGGGATTTGATCTTGTAAACTTTTGGATACTAGTCCAACGCTCTAACCACTAGGCTGCCTGTACGGGCAGATTCTGGTAGGTAGGCTACAAACTATTATAAAGTTAGGTCGTCGTCAGACATTCAACAGTCACAGTAGGTTTGAGCTACAGTATGATCACTAATCATGCCGACCAACCTGATGGTCTCTGTTGGAAATGTTGTGAAAAGAATCTGGCCTCGGCTATAAATATCTGGCATTACTCATCTAATATGTATATACTGTATTCTATTCTACTGTATCTTAGTCTATGTATTACTCATCTCAGTTCTGTGAACTTGTGTGGCCTACCACTTCACGGTTGAGCCATTGTTGCTCCTAAATGTTTCCACTTCACATCCTATTTCTTCACAGTTGAGCCGTTGTAGATGTAGATTGGAAGGTGGTCTGCTCGATTTTATACACCTGTCAGCAACGGGTGTGGCTGAAATAGCCGAATCCACTAATTTGAAGGGTTGTCCACATACTTTTGTATATATATAGTGGACATTCTCTGTCCTGCTACTGTTAGGACTATAACATTATGTGAACTGATCTGAACAGGTTTAGGCTGGTCATCTATGATATGTAGGTTATATACAGTACATTCTCTGTCCTGCTACTGGTAGGACTATAACATTATGTGAACTGACCTGAACAGGTTTAGACTGGTCATCTATGATATGTAGGCTATAGCCGAGGTATAGACCTTGATCTACATATCACTAACAAACTGCTACTATACATTATAACCTAGTCTACTTTACATAATATAACATCTACACATCACTAACAACCCACTACTTTACATTATAACCTAGTCTACTTTACATAATATAACATCTACACATCACTAACAACCCACTATTATACATTATAACCTAGTCTACTTTACATAATATAACATCTACATATCACTAACAACCCACTACTATACATTATAACCTAGTCTACTTTACATAATATAACATCTACATATCACTAACAACCCACTACTATGCATTATAACCTAGTCTACTTTACATAATATAACATCTACATATCACTAACAACCCACTACTATACATTATAACCTAGTCTACTTTACATAATATAACATCTACACATCACTAACAACCCACTACTATACATTATAACCTAGTCTACTTTACATAATATAACATCTACATATCACTAACAACCCACTACTATACATTATAACCTAGTCTACTTTACATAATATAACATATCACTAACAACCCACTACTATACATTATAACCTAGTCTACTTTACATAATATAACATCTACATATCACTAACAACCCACTACTATACATTATAACCTAGTCTACTATACATAATATAACATCTACATATCACTAACAACCCACTACTATACATTATAACCTAGTCTACTTTACATAATATAACATATCACTAACAACCCACTACTATACATTATAACCTAGTCTACTTTACATAATATAACATCTACATATCACTAACAACCCACTACTATACATTATAACCTAGTCTACTTTACATAATATAACATCTACATATCACTAACAACCCACTACTATACATTATAACCTAGTCTACTTTACATAATATAACATCTACATATCACTAACAACCCACTACTATACATTATAACCTAGTCTACTTTACATAATATAACATCTGCATATCACTAACAACCCACTACTATACATTATAACCTAGTCTACTTTACATAATATAACATATCACTACCAACCCACTACTATACATTATAACCTAGCCTACTTTACATAATATAACATATCACTAACAACCCACTACTATACATTATAACCTAGTCTACTTTACATAATATAACATGTCTTACTTGTTGCAAAAAACCTTTCTGAATGGATCAATGATTTCCCCCTCAGATCAATCATGTCCGTTTTAGCCCTTCTGTCTACATTCTGTCATGTTGTCTTGTCTCTGTCCTTTCCCTTCGCCCTGTCTCCCTCTGCTGGTCGTGTTAGGTTACCTTTTCTCCCCCGCTTTCCCCCAGCTGTCCCTTGTCTCCTCTAACTACCCATTCACCCCGTTCCCCACCTGTTCCCTTTTTTCCCTCTGATTAGGTCCCTATATCTCTCTCTGTTTCTGCTCCTGTCCTTGTCGGATTCTTGTTTGTTTGTGTCATTCATGCCTGAACCAGACTGTCGTCATGTTTGCTGTAACCTTGTCCTGTCCTGTCGGAATCTGCCAGTCCATCTGAGCCTACCTATGTTTGGTAATTAAAGAAGCTCTGTTTAAGTTGATTCGCTTTTGGGTCCTCATTCACGCACCGTAACAGAAGAATCCGACCAAGAATGGACCCAGCGACTTCGGATCCTCTCCACTCAGCCGTCGAGATCCAGGGAGCGATGCTAGGCAGACACAAGCAGGAATTGTCTGCTGCTCGACATGCCGTTGAGACCCTGGCCACCCAAGTCTCCAACCTCACAGAACAGGTTCACCATCTCCGCCTCGATCCACCGGCCACTTCCAGGGCTTTCGAATCTCCGGAGCCCAGAATCAATAACCCGCCGTGTTACTCTGGGGAGCCCACTGAATGCCGCTCGTTCCTCACCCAGTGTGATATTGTGTTTTCTCTCCAGCCCAACACTTACTCCAGGAGCACTGCTCGTGTCGCCTACGTCATATCTCTCCTTATTGGACGGGCTCGTGAGTGGGGCACGGCAATCTGGGAGGCAAGGGCTGAGTGTACTAACCAGTATCAAGACTTTAAGGAGGAGATGATACGGGTTTTTGATCGATCTGTTTTTGGGGAGGAGGCTTCCAGGGCCCTGTCTTCCCTATGTCAAGGCAATCGATCCATAACAGACTACTCTATTGAGTTTCGCACTCTTGCTGTCTCCAGTGGCTGGAACGAGCCGGCCTTGCTCGCTCGTCTTCTGGAGGGTTTCCGCGCAGAGGTAAAGGATGAGATTCTCTCCCGGGAGGTTCCTTCCAGCGTGGATTCCTTGATTGAACTCGCTATTCGCATTGAGCGACGGGTTGATCTTCGTCACCGAGCTCGTGGAAAGGAGCTCGCGCTCTCCGTCGCCTCCCTCTCCGCATCACTACCATCTTCCTCTGCCGGCTCGGGTGCTGAGCCCATGCAGCTGGGAGGTATCCGCATCTCGACTGAGGAGAGGGAACGGAGAATCACCAACCGCCTCTGTCTCTATTGCGGTTCCGCTGGTCATTTTGTCACTTCATGTCCAGTAAAAGGCCAGAGCTCGTCAGTAAGCGGAGGGCTACTGGTGAGCGCTACTACTCCTGTCTCTCCTTCAAGATCCTGCACTACCTTGTCGGTCCATCTACGCTGGACCGGTTCGTCAGCTTCCTGCAGTGCCTTAATAGACTCTGGGGCGGAGGGCTGTTTTATGGACGAGACCTGGGCTCGGGAACATGACATTCCTCTCAGACAGTTAAAGGAGCCCACGGCCTTGTTCGCCCTGGATGGTAGTCCTCTCCCCAGGATTCAGCGTGAGACGCTACCTTTAACCCTCACTGTTTCTGGTAATCATAGTGAAACCATTTCTTTTTTAATTTTTCGTTCACCTTTTACACCTGTTGTTTTGGGCCATCCCTGGCTAGTTTGTCATAATCCTTCCATTAATTGGTCTAGTAATTCTATCCTCTCCTGGAACGTCTCTTGTCATGTGAAATGTTTAATGTCTGCTATCCCTCCTGTTTCCTCTGTCTCTTCTTCACAGGAGGAGCCTGGTGATTTGACAGGGGTGCCGGAGGAATATCACGATCTGCGCACGGTGTTCAGTCGGTCCAGGGCCACCTCTCTTCCTCCACACCGGTCGTATGATTGTAGTATTGATCTCCTTCCGGGAACCACCCCCCCCCGGGGTAGACTATACTCTCTGTCGGCTCCCGAACGTAAGGCTCTCGAAGATTATTTGTCTGTAGCTCTTGACGCCGGTACCATAGTCCCCTCCTCCTCTCCCGCCGGAGCGGGGTTTTTTTTTGTCAAGAAGAAGGACGGGTCTCTGCGCCCCTGCATAGATTATCGAGGGCTGAATGACATAACAGTGAAGAATCGTCATCCGCTTCCTCTTATGTCTTCAGCCTTCGAGATCCTGCAGGGAGCCAGGTTTTTCACTAAGTTGGACCTTCGTAACGCTTACCATCTCGTGCGCATCAGGGAGGGGGACGAGTGGAAGACGGCGTTTAACACTCCGTTAGGGCACTTTGAATACCGGGTTCTTCCTTTCGGCCTCGCTAACGCTCCAGCTGTCTTTCAGGCATTAGTCAATGATGTCCTGAGAGACATGCTGAACATCTTTGTTTTCGTTTACCTTGACGATATCCTGATTTTTTCACCGTCACTCCAGATTCATGTTCAGCACGTTCGACGTGTCCTCCAGCGCCTTTTAGAGAATTGTCTTTTTGTGAAGGCTGAGAAGTGCACTTTTCATGCCTCCTCCGTCACATTTCTCGGTTCTGTTATTTCCGCTGAAGGCATTAAGATGGATCCCGCTAAGGTCCAAGCTGTCATTGATTGGCCCGTCCCTAAGTCACGCGTCGAGCTGCAGCGCTTTCTCGGCTTCGCGAACTTCTATCGTCGTTTCATCCGTAATTTCGGTCAGGTGGCAGCTCCTCTCACAGCCCTTACTTCTGTCAAGACGTGCTTTAAGTGGTCCGTTTCCGCCCAGGGAGCTTTTGATCTCCTCAAGAATCGTTTTACATCCGCTCCTATCCTTGTTACACCTGACGTCTCTAGACAGTTCGTTGTCGAGGTTGACGCGTCAGAGGTGGGAGTGGGAGCCATCCTTTCTCAGCGCTCCCTCTCTGACGACAAGGTCCACCCATGCGCGTATTTTTCTCATCGCCTGTCGCCGTCGGAACGTAACTATGATGTGGGTAACCGCGAACTGCTCGCCATCCGGTTAGCCCTAGGCGAATGGCGACAGTGGTTGGAGGGGGCGACCGTTCCTTTTGTCGTTTGGACTGACCATAGGAACCTTGAGTACATCCGTTCTGCCAAACGACTTAATGCGCGTCAGGCGCGTTGGGCGCTGTTTTTCGCTCGTTTCGAGTTCGTGATTTCTTATCGTCCGGGCTCTAAGAACACCAAGCCTGATGCTTTGTCTCGTCTCTTCAGTTCTTCAGTAGCCTCCACTGACCCCGAGGGGATTCTCCCTGAGGGGCGTGTTGTCGGGTTGACTGTCTGGGGAATTGAGAGGCAGGTAAAGCAAGCACTCACTCAAACTCCGTCGCCGCGCGCTTGTCCTAGGAACCTTCTTTTCGTTCCCGTTCCTACTCGTCTGGCCGTTCTTCAGTGGGCTCACTCTGCCAAGTTAGCCGGCCACCCTGGCGTTCGGGGTACGCTTGCTTCCATTCGCCAGCGTTTCTGGTGGCCCACCCGGGAGCATGACACGCGTCGTTTCGTGGCTGCTTGTTCGGTCTGCGCGCAGACTAAGTCCGGTAACTCTCCTCCTGCCGGCCGTCTCAGGCCGCTTCCTATTCCCTCTCGACCGTGGTCTCACATCGCCTTAGATTTTGTCACCGGACTGCCTTCGTCAGCGGGGAAGACTGTTATTCTTACGGTTGTCGATAGGTTCTCTAAGGCGGCTCATTTCATTCCCCTTGCTAAGCTTCCTTCTGCTAAAGAGACGGCACAAATCATCATCGAGAATGTTTTCAGAATTCATGGCCTTCCGTCAGACGTCGTTTCGGACAGAGGTCCGCAATTCACGTCTCAATTTTGGAGGGAGTTTTGCCGTTTGATTGGGGCTTCCGTCAGTCTCTCTTCCGGCTTTCACCCCCAGTCTAACGGTCAAGCAGAACGGGCCAATCAGACTATTGGTCGCATCTTACGCAGTCTTTCTTTTCGCAACCCTGCGTCTTGGTCAGAACAGCTCCCCTGGGCAGAATACGCCCACAACTCGCTTCCTTCGTCTGCGACCGGGCTATCTCCTTTTCAGAGTAGCCTCGGGTACCAGCCTCCGTTGTTCTCATCTCAGTTCGCCGAGTCCAGCGTCCCCTCCGCTCAGGCTTTTGTCCAACGTTGCGAGCGCACCTGGAAGAGGGTCAGGTCTGCACTTTGCCGTTATAGGGCGCAGACTGTGAGAGCTGCTAATAAGCGTAGAACTAAGAGCCCTAGGTATTGTCGCGGTCAGAGAGTTTGGCTCTCCACTCAGAACCTTCCCCTTAAGACGGCTTCTCGCAAGTTGACCCCGCGGTTCATTGGTCCATTCCGTATCTCTCAGGTCATTAATCCTGTCGCAGTGCGACTTCTTCTTCCGCGATATCTTCGTCGCGTCCACCCGGTCTTCCATGTCTCCTGTGTTAAGCCCGTTCTTCGCGCCCCCGCTCGTCTTCCCCCCCCCCCCCCCCATCCTTGTCGCGGGCGCACCTATCTACAGGGTCCGTAAGATCTTGGACATGCGTCCTCGGGGCCGTGGTCATCAGTACCTAGTTGACTGGGAGGGGTACGGTCCTGAGGAGAGGAGTTGGGTTCCCTCTCGGGACGTGCTGGACCGTGCGCTGATTGATGATTTCCTCCGTTGCCGCCAGGTTTCCTCCTCGAGTGCGCCAGGAGGCGCTCGGTGAGTGGGGGGGTACTGTCATGTTGTCTTGTCTCTGTCCTTTCCCTTCGCCCTGTCTCCCTCTGCTGGTCGTGTTAGGTTACCTTTTCTCCCCCGCTTTCCCCCAGCTGTCCCTTGTCTCCTCTAACTACCCATTCACCCCGTTCCCCACCTGTTCCCTTTTTTCCCTCTGATTAGGTCCCTATATCTCTCTCTGTTTCTGCTCCTGTCCTTGTCGGATTCTTGTTTGTTTGTGTCATTCATGCCTGAACCAGACTGTCGTCATGTTTGCTGTAACCTTGTCCTGTCCTGTCGGAATCTGCCAGTCCATCTGAGCCTACCTATGTTTGGTAATTAAAGAAGCTCTGTTTAAGTTGATTCGCTTTTGGGTCCTCATTCACGCACCGTAACACATTCTCAGATACGTTTAGAAAACAACAGATTGAAAGACAATAAATAGCCACTTTTAAAGAATAAAATTAATTAATTAATTAATTAATATAAATAAGTCTGAGACATGGCCTTGTGTTGCTGTACTGTCTATAACTACCTTAACAAACTGTGACTTATTATTATTATTGACAGTTACCATGGATATGAAATGTCACAACTACATGTTCATGTGATGCATTAAATCACCTGACTGTTTCTATGTCTGTTAGTAAATGTTTTATTTCTCAAAGAGATAATGAATACATGAGAACAATTGACAATCAATAATAAGTTGTCACTGTGTTAATCACAACCAACATGTTGGATCTCTGTTTAGTTGTCACTGTGTTAACCACAACCAACATGTTGGATCTCTGTTTAGTTGTCACTGTGTTAACCACAACCAACATGCTGGATCTCTGTTTAGGGGTCAGTGCTCTAAAATGAGTCTCTCCGGGAAGAGAGAGGAGGGGGGCCCTGCTTCTAAAATTCATCTCTCTGAGGGACATGACACCAAAGCTAAGAGGTAAGATGATAATTTTATGAATAATTTATCAAGTTTATTTCCAAAATAAATAGCTATCTTAAGATGAATGCACAAACTGTAAATCGTTCTGGATAAGAGCATCTGCTAAATCAGGGGTACTGCAGGGGTTCTCAATCCGGGGTCTGTGGAGGTACTGCAGGGGTTCTCAATCCGGGGTCTGTGGAGGTACTGCAGGGGTTCTCAATCCGGGGTCTGTGGAGGTACTGCAGAGGTTCTCAATCCGGGGTCTGTGGAGGGACTGCAGGGGTTCTCAATCCGGGGTCTGTGGAGGTACTGCAGGGTTCTCAATCCGGGGTCTGTGGAGGTACTGCAGGGTTCTCAATCCGGGTTCTGTGGAGGTACTGCAGGGGTTCTCAATCCGGGGTCTGTGGAGGTACTGCAGGGGTTCCACGGCACCCTGACTGTACTCGTTGCAATGTTAGACATTTGATAGAATTTTCACATGACACGACCACTTTGCCTACTCTTAAATATTATTTTTTACCAATTGTGATGGTTGTTACCAGCAGAATATTGACAATATAACCGTTACATCAACACTCTTCACACCCGTTTAACAACTCTAAATATCTTTGGCATAGTAGGTATCAAGTCCCTTGCCAATAATGTTTCCTACAACATTGCATACAATGTTCATTTTCATCAAACACATATTACACCCTAGTTGTCTTCAACTGCCCAATTTATATCCATGCACAATTTAGGATTATTATTTAACAATGTGATGTTGTTATCCTCCAAAGGGAGAACTTGAAATAACATGATGGAGATAATTAAATAACAACATGATGTTGTGCTCCAAAGGGAGAACTTGAAATAACATGATGTAGATAATTAAATAACAACATGATGTTGTGCTCCAAAGGGAGAACTTGAAATAACATGATGTAGATAATTAAATAACAACGTGATGTTGTGCTCCAAAGGGAGAAATAACATGATGGAGATAATTAAATAACAACATGATGTTGTGCTCCAAAGGGAGAAATAACATGATGTAGATAATTAAATAACAACATGATGTTGTGCTCCAAAGGGAGAAATAACATGATGGAGATAATTAAATAACAACATGATGTTGTGCTCCAAAGGGAGAAATAACATGATGGAGATAATTAAATAACAACATGATGTTGTGCTCCAAAGGGAGAACTTGAAATAATATGATGAAGATATTTAAATAATCAGAAGAAAAACGTGTTTATTAAAATATGGAATCACTAAAAGTATATATTTTTGGGTTCAATGAACCTCTAGAGTTCTGATCAACAAAAGGTTCCTGTTTTGAGGATGGGAACCCAGCAGCCCTCCAGTGGTCAGAACAAGTCCACCCATTTTTTCCAGCACCCGGCCCGGGATTCGAACCAGCCACCTTTCAGCCATAGGTCATACTCCCTCCACAGCTCCAACTCCTTAGCCGCTGGGTGAAAACCTGAGTTAATCTTCAGAAATAAGCTTGAATTAATCTGCTAAAATGAAGACAAAATGCTATGCAGACAAACATGGTATTACTTGTTTACATAAGTATCATACATAAATCATTGCCAAAAGCACAAGACATACTGTTGCATATTATTAATGGATTGATCATATAGAAATATAAAACATTATTTTAACTACTACAAAGCAATTACATGTGGTGCAGGAACCACTGACTAACTGAATTATTCTATGGTATTATCAAGACACCTGCTGTTAACTCTTAATTACTTAGGACACCTGCTGTTAACTCTTAACTACTTAGGACACCTGCTGTTAACTCTTAACTACTTAGGACAGCTCACGAGGTGTCCTAAATATCTGCCGACTAGGTGGGACTAGAGACTTCATGCATAGCTTTAATTTATACCCATAAGTGTAAACTGTCTTTATTCTCAGCACTTATACGACCAATTTTCTACTCTGAGACGCTTTGTGGATGTGGACCCAGATCTCAACATATTGTTATAAAAAAAAACAGAATGTTTGTTTTACATAATAATAAAAAATGAGTATTATCAATGTAACCCACTGTAAAGACTGGGTTTAGTTGATTGTGTTGCACTGCTCATGTCCGCGTCCCCGTACAGAACTGTCCGCGTCCCAGTACAGAACTGTCCGCGTCCCAGTACAGAACTGTCCGCGTCCCCGTACAGAACTGTCCGCGTCCCCGTACAGAACTGTCCGCGTCCACGTTCGGTGTGGCGCCAAGCCGGTTACGCGCAGAGTGGACTGAGGTGATCTTGGGGAATAATGATGGAGTTTGTTACAGTGTTGAGACACCGAAGTTTACTGTTCAATTTGCTTTTTTCTTTACGGTCAGGGACAGTGTGAGTGTAGCCAGATCCTTTTCACTCTCTATCCTTGTTTCATTTTGTGATTCACCGGATTCATCATCGAGACGAGGGACAGACGAACGACCTGCTAGCTTGTCGGTACAGCTCGGTAAACTAGCTAGCTACTCTACCGGCAGCATCCTAGTTACCCTAGCTAGTCGGTACAGCTCGGTAAACTAGCTAGCTACTCTACCAGCAGCATCCTAGTTATCCTAGCTAGTCGGTACAGCTCGGTAAGCTAGCTAGCTACTCTACCAGCATCATCCTAATTATCCTAGCTAGTCGGTACAGCTCGGTAAGCTAGCTAGCTACTCTACCAGCATCATCCTAGTTATCCTAGCTAGTCGGTACAGCTCGGTAATCTAGCTAGCTACTCTACCAGCAGCATCCTAGTTATCCTAGCTAGTCGGTACAGCTCGGTAAGCTAGCTACTCTACCAGCAGCATCCTAGTTATCCTAGCTAGTCGGTACAGCTCGGTAAGCTAGCTAGCTACTCTACCAGCAGCATCCTAGTTACCATAGCTACCACTACATCATCACCGGCTGTCTGCATTTCTTGTGGACCGATGGAGCTCCCCGGTTGTTTCTTCCACCTGTTAAATCCCGGTGAGGCTTCTCCCTCTCTCGTTGACGGATGCTGGCTACCTCTGTCCGGTTCTCCTCTCTTCACTAGATGGACGGTAACTTTAGTGTTTAACCCGTCTGTGTCCAAGGACCGAACTTTTGAATATTATTTTCAGGGCGCCTCAATAGCAGGTATTGAACCCCGGGTAAATAATCACTAGTCAGAACCTCAACCTCAGTATACATTCATTATAAAAAATCATCTTAATATCTGATATTGTGAGTAAACAACCTTGAGAGTGCATCTTCCAGCACTCCAATAAATTACATCATTCAACCCTCCCGGTTAGTAAATTTACCTCAACATCCCCCGGAGAAGGCAGAGTAACGACACCAACCTTTTAGCGGGGCTGACAGACTGACTACAACGCTCGTGACGCTAAATTAATTTAGTTATTAATAATGACACACTGCTCGCGCCATTAACTAACGTCTAGAAGTCAGTTCTATTTGTGAAACTCTTCTTATGTTTCCCCATCTGAGCTCAGAGTAGATGAGAGATGTCATGTTTGTCTCTGTTGTGTTGAAGACCAATCCAGCAGGAGAGACCAGCCTCCCCTGTTCCCAGCTGTGTGTCCATGAAGAGTGACCGGTCTATGGAGCAACCTTTACAGTTTAGAAAGGGAGACTTTTCACTGAACCAAGGTAAGAAGAACTCATGGGTCCTGGTTAGTGAGTTAAACAACACTGTCTCTAGTCATTTCTCTTCTCCCACTTTCCCATTTATTGTTGTTGTTTTCATAATCCATAGGCTCATCCTTTTGTCCATTTTCATAGTCCTAAAACAATATTAAACAAACACAACATTCCCTCCCTGTGTGTGTGTGTGCATGTGCGTGTGTGTGTGTGTGTGTGTGCGTGTGTGTGTGTGTACTCCCTGGATGAGGAGATGTAATCTCATGTTTTGTCCACAGAAACCAACAGGAGAGATCAGTCAGAGATTCTCAGTGATCAGTCTTCCCAGAGTCATCAAACAGACCTGGCCTCCATATTCAGTGTATGTGGTCCTATTATGTACATTTGTTTTCGTTTATCTCAAGTAAATTTGATCTGTCAATCATACATTAATGTGTTAATGAGAAAGCATTTATTCTCTTGCTTAACTTAGTTACTTGATTTATTTCAGATGCTTGAAGAGAATATTATGACATTTGTGAAGAACGAGCTGAAGATGTTCAAGAGGATTCTTAGTCCAGAACTCCCAGAAGGCTTTGAGAGTCAGAAGCAGGATAAGGAAGTGGTGGATGCTGAAGATGAGAAGCAGGAGAGCAGTGCCAGAGAGGGGGCTCTGAAGATCACACTGCACGTCCTGAGGAAAATGAACCAGAAGGAGCTTGCTGACACACTGGAGAAATGTAAGATCTGTCTGCCTCATGTTGAATGCTGTTTTATAACATTTAAAAGTTGTAGCTAAAGTACAGCTAAAGTAGCTGTGTAACTCAATGATATTGTAGCAGTCATAACACTGTAATTTTTCAGAGTAAATAAGTCACGGACACTAGAGAAGCTTTAACCAAGTTGAATTCTTCCCAAGGGGTCGGTACAGCTGTTATTCAGACAACAAAACATCTGACACAAGCACTGATATTTAACCCTTTCTCCTAGGCTGAGTCTCCTCCTCCCTTTCTCCTAGGCTGAGTCTCCTCCTCCCTTTCTCCTAGGCTGAGTCTCCTCCTCCGCAGCCGAACAGCCAATGTATCTATGTTGCTCTATAAACCTTAGTGATATCTGTTCTTCCTCACTTCATCTGACCCCCTCCATCACTAATCCATGACTCTCTCCCCTTATCAATGCCTGCCACATGTAATCACTTCCCTGCACCAACACATTCCAAGCTTAGTGCATACACTATATACCTTCCTCCTACAGATACCCATTACCTTCTGGTGTAGACCCTCCACTATATACCTTCCTCCTATAACCATTACCTTCTGGTGTAGACCCTCCACTATATACCTTCCTCCTACAGATACCCATTACCTTCTGGTGTAGACCCTCCACTATATACCTTCCTCCTACAGATACCCATTACCTTCTGGTGTAGACCCTCCACTATATACCTTCCTCCTATAACCATTAACTTCTGGTGTATAACCATTAACTTCTGGTGTAGACTTCTGGTGTAGACCCTCCACTATATACCTTCCTCCTATAACTTTTAACTTCTGGTGTAGACCCTCTAAAGTCCCTCAGTGACATTTATATTTATTTATTTATTTTATATTTCATGTTCTCAAAACACAACACCTAGTGACCTCATCAAGTAGCAGCAGGGATGTGTTGTGGTGATTAATTAATAGAGAGAGAGAGACAACATTAATAATACCATCAATAATACCAATAATAATGTAATCAGTCACACCAGTCTGTAATGCATTATGAAAACATTTACACATTTATACAGTCAGTTAAAAGAATACATTATTATCATGTAAAACTTTACAACAGTCCTACAATACTGTAGGCATTAAAAGACGTAATATTAATATCCTCTGTGTTATTTCTAGATTCAGATGAGCTCGCTGTGATTTGCCAACGTGAACTCAAATCTAATCTAAAGAAGAAGTTTCAATGTGTATTTGAGGGGATCGCTAAACAAGGAAACCCAACACTTCTCAATAAGATCTACACAGAGCTCTACATCACAGAGGGTGGAACAGGAGAGGTCAATAATGAACATGAGCTGAGACAGATTGAGACAACAACCAGGAAACAAGCAAGACCAGAGACTGCAATCAAATGTAACGACATCTTCAAACCCTTAACTGGACAAGACAAACCTATCAGAACTGTGCTGACAAAGGGAGTCGCTGGCATTGGAAAAACAGTCTCTGTGCAGAAGTTCATTCTGGACTGGGCTGAAGGAAAAGCAAATCAGGATGTCCAATTTGTATTTTCATTCCCTTTTCGGGAGCTGAATTTGATGAAAGAGGACAAACACACTTTCATTGAACTTCTTAATCACTTCTCAATGGAAACCAAACAATCAGGAATCTCCATCTACAACAAGTACAAAGTTCTGTTCATCTTTGATGGTCTGGATGAGTGCCGACTGCCCCTAGACTTCCAGAAGAACAAGATCTGTTGGGACGTCACAGAGTCAACCTCAGTGGATGTTCTGCTGACAAATCTCATCAAGGGAAATCTGCTTCCCTCTGCTCTCCTCTGGATAACTACCCGACCTGCAGCAGCCAATAAGATCCCTTCACGGTGTGTTGACCAGGTAACAGAGGTACGAGGGTTCAATGACCCACAGAAGGAGGAGTACTTCAGGAAGAGATTCAGTGATGAGGACCTGGCCAGCAGAATCATCTCACACATAAAGACATCAAGGAGCCTCCACATCATGTGCCACATTCCAGTCTTCTGTTGGATTTCTGCAACAGTCCTTGAACACATGCTGAAACAGAAGAGAGAAGAGATGCCCAAGACTCTGACTGAGATGTACACACACCTTGTGGTGTTTCATACCAAACAGAAGAATGAAAAGTATCTTGGGAAAGAAGAGACAGGTCCACACTGGAATAAAGAGAGCGTTCTGTCACTGGGAAAACTGGCTTTTCAACAGCTTGTGAAGGGCAATCTGATTTTCTATGAAGAAGACCTGAAAGAGGCTGGCATTGACGTCAATGAAGCCTCAGTGTGCTCAGGATTGTGCACACAGCTCTTTAAAGAGGAATGTGTGCTGTACCAGGACAAGGTGTTCTGCTTTGTTCATCTGAGCATTCAGGAGTTTCTGGCTGCTGTATATGTGTTCCTCTCATTCATCAACAACAATGAGAATCTAATGGATGAACTGCAAACAAACGACGAGCCTGAAGTTACTTTCTACAAGAGTGCTGTGGATAAAGCCTTACAAAGTGAGACAGGAAACCTGGACCTTTTCCTCCGCTTCCTTCTGGGCCTCTCACTGGAGTCCAATCAGAAGCACTTACGAGGTCTACTGACAAAGACAAGAAGCAGCTCACAGAGCCATGAAGAAACAGTCAAGTACATCAAGGAGAAGATCGGGGAGGATCTCTCTCCAGAGAGGAGCATCAATCTGTTCCACTGTCTGAATGAACTGAATGACCATTCTCTAGTGGAGGAGATCCAAATATACCTGAGCTCAGGAAGTCTCTCAATACCCAACCTGTCACCTGCACAGTGGTCAGCTCTGGTCTTTGTGTTGCTGACTTCAGAAAAAGAGCTGGATGTGTTTGACCTGAAGAAATACTCCAGATCAGAGGAAGGTCTTCTGAGGCTGCTGCCAGTGGTCAAAGCCTCCAGAGCTGTTCTGTGAGTAAATAAAATGACATATAAGAACTAATCATCAGGAAGAAATATTCAGTTTAGAGAAAAATATGTATTATAATATGTATCTTAATATTATATTGTAAAACATACTGAATTAATGCATTGATTTTCACATTAGTATAACAATATGACCATACAATTCTTGGAAACGGAAGATGAATCTATATGTTCTTTGAGAGAATAAACCAAATGCATCTGCCATTGTCCTTCTACACTACTGTTGTTAAATTAACAGTGTGTTTGGGAAGTCATGATGATCTCTTTGTCAGGCTGTCAGGCTGTGGAATCACAGAGGAAGGCTGTGCTTCTCTGGTCTCAGCTCTGAGGTCAAACCCCTCACACCTGAGAGAGCTGGACCTGAGTAACAATGACCTGAAGGATTCAGGAGTGGAGCTGCTCTCTGCTGGACTGGGGAATCCCCACTGTAAACTGGAGACTCTGAGGTCAGTATTAGGTCAGTACTTTATGTATGTAGTTCTCCCATTTGAAAAAGTCACAATTACTCTCACACATTCACTTATAGTGTATTAACTTGCCATAAGTTTAGTATTTGGTCCCATATTCCATGCCTGCAGTGATTACATCAAGCTTGTGATTCTACTAACTTGTTGAATTTATTTGCAGTTTGTCTTGGTTGTGTTTTGGATGTTTTTCCTAATAGAAACTGAATGGTGAATAATGTCCTGTCATTTTGGAGTCACTTCACTTGTATTGTCAGTAAGAATAGAAGATGTTTCTGAACACTTCTACATTCATGTTGATGCTACCATGATTATGAATAATCATGAATGAATCGTGAATGATGATGAATGAGAAAGTTACAGAAGAACAAAGATCATCCCCCCTCTGTTATTGGTAATGGTGAGAGGTTAGCATGTTTTGTTGGAGAATAGAGCCACATTTGAAATGTTAGCTTCACTGTCTAAATAGATATGGTGTGGACTGTATACTCAATACAATCTAAATCTGATACCTCACTGTCTAAATAGATATGGTGTGGACTGTATACTCAATACAATCTAAATCTGATTCCTCACTGTCTAAATAGATATGGTGTGGACTGTATACTCAATACAATCTAAATCTGATACCTCACTGTCTAAATAGATATGGTGTGGACTGTATACTCAATACAATCTAAATCTGATACCTCACTGTCTAAATAGATATGGTGTGGACTGTATACTCAATACAATCTAAATCTGATACCTCACTGTCTAAATAGATATGATGTGGACTGTATACTCAATACAATCTAAATCTGATACCTCACTGTCTAAATAGATATGGTGTGGACTGTATACTCAATACAATCTAAATCTGATACCTCACTGTCTAAATAGATATGGTGTGGACTGTATACTCAATACAATCTAAATCTGATACCTCACTGTCTAAATAGATATGGTGTGGACTGTATACTCAATACAATCTAAATCTGATACCTCACTGTCTAAATAGATATGGTGTGGACTGTATACTCACATATTTGCACTATACATTTTTCTCTCTACAAGTAATATTATGATAATTTATAATAATGATACATTCATTTATGAATAGATATGGCAGGTTTCAGGATACTGATATATCTGAATATGTTGAAAAAATAAACTGCCTATATTTTTACCACCAAAGAATATCAGTGTGGTTTTAATATGATTTGACTCTTTGCAGGCTGTCAGGATGTCTAGTCACAGAGGAAGGCTGTGCTTCTCTGGTCTCAGCTCTGAGGTCAAACCCCTCACACCTGAGAGAGCTGGACCTGAGCTACAATCACCCAGGAGACTCAGGAGTCAGACTGCTCTCTGCTGGACTGGAGGATCCACACTGCAGACTGGAGAAACTCAAGTATGTAGAGGGTTTATGTCAATGTTCATATCAGACATGTTTGACTTATCAGACTGGTTAAGACAAACATTCTGACCACCACTTGGACAAATTATTTGTTACTGTGTGTGTGTGTCCAGTGTGTGTGTGTCCTGTCTGTATGTGGACAAAGTTGTGTGTGTTCAGTGAGTTCAGTGCAGTGTAAATCTCTCAATCTCTCACACACTGGACACACAGACACCCACACACACACACACACACACTCTGGACACACACACACACTGGACTCACACACTGGATTCACACACTGGACACACACACATACTGGAAACTCAAAAACTGGACACACACACACACACACACTGGACACACACAGTACACACACACACACACACACACACACACACACACACACACACACACACACACACACACACACACACACACACACACACACACACACTGGACACACACACTGAACACACATACTGGACACACACACACACTGGACACACACACTGGACGGACACAAACTGGACACACACTGGACACACACACACTGGACACACACACACACACACACACACACACACACACACTGGACACACTGGACACACACACTCTGGACACACACACTCTGGACACACACACACTGGACGGACACACGCTGGACACACACACACAAAAACACACACACACATATACAAGCACTGGACACACACACACTGGACACACACACACACACACACACTGGACACACACACACACACTGGACACACACACACTGGACACACCCACACTGGACACACACACACACACACACACACACACACACACACTGGACACACACACACACACACACACTGGACACACACACACTGGACACACACACACTGGACACACCCATACTGGACACACACACACACACACACACACACTGGACACACACCACACACACACACACACACACTGGACACACACACACTGGACACACACACACTGGACACACACACACACACACACACACACTGGACACACACACACTGGACAAACACACACTGGAAACACACACACAGACACACACTGGACACACACACACTGGACACACACACACTGATCACAAACACACACTGATCACAAACAAACACTGGACACACACTGGACACACTGGACACACACACACACACAAAGACAAACAAACATTCTCTTGATATATGCTATATGTGTGTGTGTGTGTGTGTGTGTGTGTGTGTGTGTGTGTGTGTGTGTGTGTGTGTGTGTGTGTGTGTGTGTGTGTGTGTGTGTGTGTGTGTGTGTGTGTGTGTGTGTGTGTGTGTGTGTGTGTGTGTGTGTGTGTGTGTGTGTGTGTGAGTTCAGGTATATCCCTCAATGACTGTCTGTTCTTCTGCTTACCGCTACAGTGTGGAACATGGTGGAGAGAACACAATGAAACCTGGACTTAGAAAATGTGAGTGTTGACTGAATGTTACTAAGAATAAGTCTTAATTCAAGTTAAGTCAAAGTCAAAGACCACCATCATTACTGACTTGTTCGTATTAAATATCAGCTGTAGTTCTACAGAAGCAGAAATCAGGGACACCAAAGTTTACACACACACACACAGACACACACACACACACACAGTACACACACACACACACACACACACACACACACACAGACAAACATTCGCTTGATATATGCTATATACGTGTGTGTGTGTGTGTGTCTGTGTGTGTGTGTGTTCAGTGTTTGTGTCTGTGTCTGTGTGTGTGTTCAGTGTGTGTGTGTCTGTGTGTGTGTGTGTTCAGTGTGTGTGTCTGTGTGTGTGTGTGTGTGTGTCTGTGTGTGTGTGTGTGTCTGTGTGTGTGTGTGTGTGTGTGTTCAGTGTGTGTGTGTGTGTGTGTGTAATTAATGGGAATAAGTGTGTTTTATATTACCATACAGTATAACATATGATCATTCAACAAGTCTCAAGTTACCTTAACTTCTCCTTTTGATACCTAGAAACATCTACATTAAATGAATTAGTGAAAAGTGAGTTAACATTCTAATGTGAATGATGATGATTTCTAATATTGTGTCTGGTTTCATCCATCAGATGCCTGTGATCTCACACTGGACCTAAACACAGTAAACAGACGCCTCTCTCTGTCTGAGGAGAACAGAAAGGTGACATGGAGGACAGAGGAGCAGCCGTATCCTCATCACCCAGAGAGATTTGAGGACTGGGAACAGGTGCTGTGTAGAGAGGGTCTGACTGGGCGCTGTTACTGGGAGGTAGAGTGGAGTGGGAGAGGGGATGAAATAGGAGTGACATATAAAGGAATCAGCAGGAGAGGAAGGGGTAAGGACTGTTGTCTTGGATGTAATGACAAGTCCTGGAGCCTGTACTGCTGTGACAACCGTTACATTGCCTGGCACAATAACATTTCCTCTACCTTAGACGTCCACCCCTCCAGCTCCCACAGAGTAGGAGTGTATCTGGACTGGCCATCCGGCACTCTGTCCTTCTATAGAGCCTCCTCTGACACACTGACCCACCTGATCACATTCACCTCCACATTCACTGAGCCCCTCTATCCAGGGTTCAGGGTTTGGTGGGATGGTGACTCAGTGTCCCTCTGTCAGTGATACACACACACTGGACAATCACACACACACACACACACACACACTGGACAATCACACACACACACACACACTGGGCAAAGACGCACACACTGGACAATCACACACACACACACGGGACAAAGACACACACACACTGGGCAAAGACGCACACACTGGACAATCACACACACACACACTGGACAAACACACACACACACACACTGGACAAAGACACACACACACTGGACAAACACACACACACACACACACTGGACAAACACACACACACACACTGGACGAAGACACACACACACTGGACAAACACACACACACACACACTGGACACAGACACACACACCTGCTGGAAACACACACTAGATACACACATACACACACTGGACACACACACACACACACACACTGGACTCACAGACACACACTGGACACACACACACACACACACACACAAACACACACTGGACTCACAGACACACGCTGGACACACACACACACACACACTAGATACACACACACACACTGGACGCACACACACACACTCACACTGGACACACACACACACACACAAACTGAACACACACACACATATACACCTGCTGGACACACACACTGGTTACACACACACACACTGGACACACACACACACACACACACTGGACTCACAGACACACACTGGACACACACACACACACACACACAAACACACACTGGACTCACAGACACACACTGGACGCACACACACTCACACTGGACACACACACACACCTGTTGGACACACACACTGGTTACACACACACACACTGGACACACACACACACACACACACTGGACTCACATACACAAACTGGACTCACAGACACACACTGGACTCACAGACACACACTGGACACACACACACAAACTGGACAAACACACACTGGACAAATACACACACACACAAACACAGTGGACACACACACACACACACACACACACACACACTGGACAAACACACACTAGACAAATACACACACACACTAGACAAACACACACACACACACACTGGACACACACACACACACACATACACACACTGGACTCACAGACACACACTGGACACACACACACACACACACACACACACACACACACACGCACACACACTGGACAAACTCACACTGGACACATACACACACAAACACAGTGGACACACACACACACAGGACACACACACACACTGGACACACACACTGGACACACACTGGACACACACACACACACACACACACACACACACACTGGACTCACAGACACACACTGGACACACACACACACACACACTGGACAAATACACACACACACTAGACAAACACACACACAAACACAGTGGACACACACACACACACACACACACACAGGACAAACATATACACACTGGACACACACACACACACACACACACACACATACACACACTGGACTCACAGACACACACTGGACACACACACTGGACACACACACACTGGACACACACACTCACACACACACACACTGGTCACACACACACTCTGGACAGACACACACACACACACACTGGACTCACAGACACACACTGGACACACACTGGACACACACACACACACACACAGTGGACAAACATATACACACAGGACACACACACACACTGGACACAAACACACTGGACACAAACACACTGGACACACACACTCTGGACACACACACTCTGGACACACACACATGCGCGTCTTTCTATAGTAGTGAGGACCTCTTACAACAACACTTAAAATACCAATGTAATCATGTGTTGTCTTTTATGTTGAAAAACTAATTATACAATTATATATAATTATATATGGACATACGCTCCATAGTTGTACAAGTATACAAGGATATATTGTACTTTTCATAATAAAACAGACTTGAAACAAGAAAAGGCTGTTAATTGTGAAAACAGTTTGTTTATTGATTTAACGTTTCCTCTGTCAGGTTGATGTTAACCTGCGACTGGTTGAAACATGAAACAAATATGAAATGAAATACAAAACAATTAAATATGTGGAATAGAATTAAACAAATTGTACAATTTGTACAACAGAGTGTTTTGATGCAGGGTCACTATAGCAACAGAGTGTTGTAATGCAGGGTTACTATAGCAACAGAGTGTTGTAATGCAGGGTCACTATAGCAGCAGAGTGTTGTAATGCAGGGTCACTACAGCAACAGAGTGTTGTAATGCAGGGTTACTATAGCAGCAGAGTGTTGTGATGCAGGGTCACTATAGCAACAGAGTTCTCTCTGCTCTCTCTGTTCTCTGCTCTCTCCCTCTTTCTGCTTGCTCTCTCTGCTCTCTCTGCCCTCTTCTCTCTGCTCTCTCACTCTCTGCTCTCTCTCTCACTCTCTGATCTCACTCTCTGCTCTCTCTGCTCTCTCAGCCTGCTCTCTGCTCTCTCTCTGTTCTCTGCTCTCTGCTCTGCTGCTCTCTCTTTTCTCTGCTCTCTCTCTGTTCTCTGCTCTCTCTTTTCTCTAATCTCTCTCTGTTCTCTGCTCTCTCTGTTCTCTGCTCTCTCTGCTCTCTGCTCTGCTGCTCTCTTTTCTTTGCTCTCTGCTCTCTCTCTCTGCTCTCTCACTCTTTGCTCTCTCACTCTTTCTTTGCTTTCTCAGCCTGCTCTCTGCTCTCTCTCTCTCTGCTCCCTCTCTCTCTCCCACACTCTGCTCTCTCTCTCCCACACACTCTGCTCTCTCTCTGCTCTCTCTCTCCCACACTCTCTGCTGTCTCTCTCTGCTCTCTCTCTCCCACACTCTTCTCTCTCTCTCTCTCTGCTCTCTCTCTCTCCCACACTCTGCTCTCTCTCCCACACTCTGCTCTCTCTCTCCCATACTTTCTGCTCTCTCTCTCTCCCCCACACTTTCTGCTCTCTCTCCCACACTTTCTGCTCTCTCTGCCCTCTTCTCTCTGCTCTCTCACTCTCTGCTCTCTCTCTCACTCTCTGATCTCACTCTCTGCTCTCTCTGCTCTCTCAGCCTGCTCTCTGCTCTCTCTCTGTTCTCTGCTCTCTGCTCTGCTGCTCTCTTCTCTGCTCTCTCTCTGTTCTCTGCTCTCTCTTTTCTCTGCTCTCTCTCTGTTCTCTGCTCTCTCTGTTCTCTGCTCTCTGCTCTGCTGCTCTCTTCTCTGCTCTCTCTCTGTTCTCTGCTCTCTCTGTTCTCTGCTCTCTGCTCTGCTGCTCTCTTTTCTTTGCTCTCTGCTCTCTCTCTCTCTCTGCTCTCTCACTCTTTGCTCTCTCACTCTTTCTTTGCTTTCTCAGCCTGCTCTCTGCTCTCTCTCTCTCTGCTCCCTCTCTCTCTCCCACACTCTGCTCTCTCTCTCCCACACACTCTGCTCTCTCTCTGCTCTCTCTCTCCCACACTCTCTGCTGTCTCTCTCTGCTCTCTCTCTCCCACACTCTTCTCTCTCTCTCTCCACCAATGAGAGAGGAAACATTCTGTTTATACCTCCTCTCCACCAATGAGAGAGGAAACATTCTGTTTACACCTCCTCTCCACCAATGAGAGAGGAAACATTCTGTTCTAACTCCTCTCCACCAATGAGAGGAAACATTCTGTTCCACCTCCTCTCCACCAATGAGAGAGGAAACATTCTGTTTATACCTCCTCTCCACCAATGAGAGAGGAAACATTCTGTTCTACCTCCTCTCCACCAATGAGAGAGGAAACATTATGTTTATAACTCCTCTCCACCAATGAGAGGGGAAACATTCTGTTCTACCTCCTCTCCACCAATGAGAGAGGAAACATTCTGTTTATACCTCCTCTCCACCAATGAGAGAGGAAACATTCTGTTTATACCTCCTCTCCACCAATGAGAAAGGAAACATTCTGTTCTACCTCCTCTCCACCAATGAGAGAGGAAACATTCTGTTTATACCTCCTCTCCACCAATGAGAGAGGAAACATTCTGTTCTACCTCCTCTCCACCAATGAGAGAGGAAACATTCTGTTCTACCTCCTCTCCACCAATGAGAGAGGAAACATTATGTTTATAACTCCTCTCCACCAATGAGAAAGGAAACATTATGTTCTAACTCCTCTCCACCAATGAGAGAGGAAACATTCTGTTTATACCTCCTCTCCACCAATGAGAGAGGAAACATTCTGTTTATACCTCCTCTCCACCAATGAGAGAGGAAACATTCTGTTTATACCTCCTCTCCACCAATGAGAGGAAACATTCTGTTCTAACTCCTCTCCACCAATGAGAGAGGAAAAAAACTCCACCAATTTTTGTTTTATTTTTATTTCTCCACTATTTTACCAGGTAGGCTAGTTGAGAACACCTTTATTTAACCAGGTAGGCTAGTTGAGAACACCTTTATTTAACCAGGTAGGCAAGCTGAGAACAAGTTCTCATTTACAATTGCGACCTGGTCAAGATAAAGCAAAGCAGTTCGACACATACAATGCCACAGAGTTACACATGGAGTAAAACAAACATACAGTCAATAATACAGTATAAACAAGTCTATATACGATGTGAACAAATGAGGTGAGATAAGGGAGGTAAAGGCAAAAAAAGGCCATGGTGGCAAAGTAAATACAATATAGCAAGTAAAACACTGGAATGGTAGATTTGCAGTGGAAGAATGTACAAAGTTGAGATAGAAATAATGAGGTGCAAAGGAGCAAAATAAATAAATAAATGAAATACAGTAGGGAAAGAGGTACAGTGCCTTGCGAAAGTATTCGGCCCCCTTGAACTTTGCGACCTTTTGCCACATTTCAGGCATCAAACATAAAGATATAAAACTGTATTTTTTGGTGAAGAATCAACAACAAGTGGGACACAATCATGAAGTGGAACGACATTTATTGGATATTTCAAACTTTTTTAACAAATCAAAAACTGAAAAATTGGACGTGCAAAATTAATCAGCCCCTTGATAATTCATGATACAATATGAATAACATTCCACCATGAGGTCACTAGGTAATAATGATACAATATGAATAACATTCCACCATGAGGTCACTAGGTAATAATGATACAATATGAACAACATTCCACCATGAGGTCACTAGGTAATAATGATACAATATGAATAACATTCCACCATGAGGTCACTAGGTAATAATGATACAATATGAATAACATTCCACCATGAGGTCACTAGGTAATAATGATACAATATGAATAACATTCCACCATGAGGTCACCAGGTAATAATGATACAATATGAATAACATTCCACCATGAGGTCACTAGGTAATAATGATACAATATGAATAACATTCCACCATGAGGTCACTAGGTAATAATGATACAATATGAATAACATTCCACCATGAGGTCACTAGGTAATAATGATACAATATGAATAACATTCCACCATGAGGTCACTAGGTAATAATGATACAATATGAATAACATTCCACCATGAGGTCACTAGGTAACAATGATACAATATGAATAACATTCCACCATGAGGTCACTAGGTAATCTGACTGCAGGAAAGCAGTAGCTACACAGCGATGTTATTGTAAACCCAAGGCTTTTCTGGTAAACAGGTTAAACTGGGTTTCTGATGATGCTGACATGGGGTCAGAGCCACTAAACTTTAACAGAAATGATGGAGTCCTAAATTAATCAGTAACAAAAATCACACAAAGTTTCTTGACATTGGGGAGGTGAATAAACCGTTCCCAAGGTTTCATTCTCAACACAAAGGAAACTCTCACTGACTTGACATGTTCTGGTTTTGAATTCAGGCTGCAAGGTAAGAATCCTACCAGGAATTATTCATGTAGGATGTTGGTAGAAAGTTGGTAGAAAGTTGAAGATACAGAGCCACTTGTCATCAGAAAGGTGCTCTCTCAGCAGAACTGAAAATATTTCAATGACTTGACATGTTCTGGTTGTGAATTCAGGCTACAAGGTAAGACTTTTCCCAGGGATTATTGTAAAGTGTGAAGAGAAATTAAATGTCTGGTGTTATTTTAGTATAGTGAATGAAAGTAAAACACTCACATCTAACAGTCCATTTCACCTGGGACAGCTACGTGACAGTTCAATCATACTAAATGGCGGTAACTGGGTGTAGTCAAGTCACATTATAACATGTTGTTCATATAGCTAACTGGGTGTAGTCAAGTTACATTATAACATGTTGTTCATATAGCTAACTGGGTGTAGTCAAGTCACATTATAACATGTTGTTCATATAGCTAACTGGGTGTAGTCAAGTCACATTATAACATGTTGTTCATATAGCTAACTGGGTGTAGTCAAGTTACATTATAACATGTTGTTCATATAGCTAACTGGGTGTAGTCAAGTCACATTATAACATGTTGTTCATATAGCTAACTGGGTGTAGTCAAGTCACATTATAACATGTTGTTCATATAGCTAACTGGGCGTAGTCAAGTCACATTATAACATGCTGTTCATATAGCTAACTGGGTGTAGTCAAGTCACATTATAACATGTTGTTCATATAGCTAACTGGGCGTAGTCAAGTCACATTATAACATGTTGTTCATATAGCTAACTGGGTGTAGTCAAGTCACATTATAACATGTTGTTCATATAGCTAACTGGGCGTAGTCAAGTCACATTATAACATGTTGTTCATATAGCTAACTGGGTGTAGTCAAGTCACATTATAACATGTTGTTCATATAGCTAACTGGGCGTAGTCAAGTCACATTATAACATGTTGTTCATATAGCTAACTGGGTGTAGTCAAGTCACATTATAACATGTTGTTCATATAGCTAACTGGGTGTAGTCAAGTCACATTATAACATGTTGTTCATATAGCTAACTGGGTGTAGTCAAGTCACATAACATGTTGTTCATATAGCTAACTGGGTGTAGTCAAGTCACATTATAACATGTTGTTCATATAGCTAACTGGGTGTAGTCAAGTCACATTATAACATGTTGTTCATATAGCTAACTGGGCGTAGTCAAGTCACATTATAACATGTTGTTCATATAGCTAACTGGGTGTAGTCAAGTCACATTATAACATGTTGTTCATATAGCTAACTGGGCGTAGTCAAGTCACATTATAACATGTTGTTCATATAGCTAACTGGGTGTAGTCAAGTCACATTAAAACATGTTGTTCATATAGCTAACTGGGTGTAGTCAAGTCACATTATAACATGTTGTTCATATAGCTAACTGGGTGTAGTCAAGTCACATTATAACATGTTGTTCATATAGCTAACTGGGTGTAGTCAAGTCACATTATAACATGTTGTTCATATAGCTAACTGGGTGTAGTCAAGTCACATTATAACATGTTGTTCATATAGCTAACTGGGTGTAGTCAAGTCACATTATAACATGTTGTTCATATAGCTAACTGGGTGTAGTCAAGTCACATTATAACATGTTGTTCATATAGCTAACTGGGTGTGGTCAAGTCACATTATAACATGTTGTTCATATAGCTAACTGGGTGTAGTCAAGTCACATTATAACATGTTGTTCATATAGCTAACTGGGTGTAGTCAAGTCACATTATAACATGTTGTTCATATAGCTAACTGGGTGTAGTCAAGTCACATTATAACATGTTGTTCATATAGCTAACTGGGTGTAGTCAAGTCACATTATAACATGTTGTTCATATATTCGTATATTGTGGTTATTTTACAATTTGTGTATATTTTTTCATGTATAAATTGTAAAAATATAGTTCAATAACATTTATTGGATCTCTGTTTAGGGGTCAGTGCTCTAAAATGAGTCTCTCTGGGGAGAGAGAGGAGGGGGGCCCTGCCTCTAAAATGTATCCCTCTGGGGAGAGAGAGGAGGGGGGCCCTGCCTCTAAAATGAATGTCTCTGGGGAGAGAGAGGAGGGGGGCCTTGCCTCTAAAATGAGTCTCTCTGGGGAGAGAGAGGAGGGGGGCCCTGCCTCTAAAATGTATCCCTCTGGGGGACATGACACCAAAGCTAAGAGGTAAGATGACAATTTTGTTTAAGAATTTATTAAGTTTATTTCCAAAATAAATAGCTATCTTAAGATGAATGCACTTACTGTAAAGCGTTCTGGATAAGAACATCTGCTAAATCAGGGGTTCTCAATCCGGGGTCTGTGGAGGTACTGCAGGGGTTCTCAATCCGGGGTCTGTGGAGGTACTGCAGGGGTTCTCAATCCGGGGTCTGTGGAGGTACTGCAGGGGTTCTCAATCCGGGGTCTGTGGAGGTACTGCAGGGGTTCCACGGCACCCTGACTGTACTCGTTGCAATGTTAGACATTTGATAGAATTTTCACATGACACGACCACTTTGCCTACTCTTAAATATTATTTTTTACCAATTGTGATGGTTGTTACCAGCAGAATATTGACAATATAACCGTTACATCAACACTCTTCACACCCGTTTAACAACTCTAAATATCTTTGGCATAGTAGGTATCAAGTCCCTTGCCAATAATGTTTCCTACAACATTGCATACAATGTTCATTTTCATCAAACACATATTACGCCCTAGACGCCTTCAAATGCCCAATTTATAGCCATGCACAATTTAGGATTATTATTTAACAATGTGATGTTGAGCTCCAAAGGGAGAACTTGAAATAACATGATGTAGATAATTAAATAACAACATGATGTTGTGCTCCAAAGGGAGAACTAACATGATGTAGATAATTAAATAACAACATGATGTTGTGCTCCAAAGGGAGAACTTGAAATAACATGATGTAGATAATTAAATAACAACATGATGTTGTGCTCCAAAGGGAGAAATAACATGATGGAGATAATTAAATAACAACATGATGTTGTGCTCCAAAGGGAGAAATAACATGATGGAGATAATTAAATAACAACATGATGTTGTCCTCCAAAGGGAGAAATAACATGATGGAGATAATTAAATAACAACATGATGTTGTGCTCCAAAGGGAGAACTTGAAATAACATGATGTAGATAATTAAATAACAACATGATGTTGTGCTCCAAAGGGAGAAATAACATGATGTAGATAATTAAATAACAACATGATGTTGTGCTCCAAAGGGAGAAATAGCAAGATGTAGATAATTAAATAACAACATGATGTTGTGCTCCAAAGGGAGAACTTGAAATAACATGTAGATAATTAAATAACAACATGATGTTGTGCTCCAAAGGGAGAACTTGAAATAACATGATGTAGATAATTAAATAACAACATGATGTTGTGCTCCAAAGGGAGAAATAACGTGATGTAGATAATTAAATAACAACATGATGTTGTGCTCCAAAGGGAGAAATAACATGATGGAGATAATTAAATAACAACATGATGTTGTGCTCCAAAGGGAGAAATAACATGATGGAGATAATTAAATAACAACATGATGTTGTGCTCCAAAGGGAGAAATAACATGATGGAGATAATTAAATAACAACATGATGTTGTGCTCCAAAGGGAGAAATAACATGATGGAGATAATTAAATAACAACATGATGTTGTGCTCCAAAGGGAGAAATAACATGATGGAGATAATTAAATAACAACATGATGTTGTGCTCCAAAGGGAGAAATAACATGATGTAGATAATTAAATAACAACATGATGTTGTGCTCCAAAGGGAGAAATAACATGATGGAGATAATTAAATAACAACATGATGTTGTGCTCCAAAGGGAGAAATAATATGATGTAGATAATTAAATAACAACATGATGTTGTGCTCCAAAGGGAGAAATAACATGATGGAGATAATTAAATAACAACATGATGTTGTGCTCCAAAGGGAGAAATAACATGATGTAGATAATTAAATAACAACATGATGTTGTGCTCCAAAGGGAGAAATAACATGATGGAGATAATTAAATAACAACATGATGTTGTGCTCCAAAGGGAGAAATAACATGATGGAGATAATTAAATAACAACATGATGTTGTGCTCCAAAGGGAGAAATAATATGATGTAGATAATTAAATAATCAGAAGAAAAACGTGTTTATTAAAATATGGAATCACTAAAAGTATATATTTTTGGGTTCAATGAACCTCTAGAGTTCTGATCAACAAAAGGTTCCTGTTTTGAGGATGGGAACCCAGCAGCCCTCCAGTGGTCAGAACAAGTCCACCCATTTTTTCCAGCACCCGGCCCGGGATTCGAACCAGCCACCTTTCAGCCATAGGTCATACTCCCTCCACAGCTCCAACTCCTTAGCCGCTGGGTGAAAACCTGAGTTAATCTTCAGAAATAAGCATGAGTTAATCTGCTAAAATGAAGACAAAATGCTATGCAGACAAACATGGTATCACTTGTTTACATAAGTATCATACATAAATCAGTGCCAAAAGCACAAGACATACTGTTGCATGTAGGTCTATATTATTAATGGATTGATCATATAGAAATATAAAACATTATTTTAACTACTACAAAGCAATTACATGTGGTGCAGGAACCACTGACTAACTGCATTATTCTATAGTATTATCAAGACACCTGCTGTTAACTCTTAACTACTTAGGACACCTGCTGTTAACTCTTAACTACTTAGGACAGCTCACGAGGTGTCCTAAATATCTGCTGACTAGGTGGGACTAGAGACTTCATGCATAGCTTTAATTTATACCCATAAGTGTAAACTGTCTTTATTCTCAGCACTTATACGACCAATTTTCTACTCTGAGACACTTTGGCGATATGGACCCAGATCTCAACATATTGTTATAAAAAAAAAACAGAATGTTTGTTTTACATAATAATAAAAAATTAGTATTATCAATGTAACCCACTGTAAAGACTGGGTTTAGTTGATTGTGTTGCACCGCTCATGTCTGCGTCCCAGTACAGAACTGTCCGCGTCCCGGTTCGGTGTGGCGCCAAGGATATTGTCCGGTTACGCGCAGAGTGGCCTGAGGTGATCTTGGGGAATAACGACGGAGTTTGTTACAGTGTTGAGACACCGAAGTTTACTGTTCAATTTGCTTTTTTCTTTACGGTCAGGGACAGTGTGAGTGTAGCCAGATCCTTTTCAATCTCTATCCTTGTTTCATTTTGTGATTCACCGGATTCATCATCGAAACGAGGGACAGACGAACGACCTGCTAGCTAGTCGGTACAGCTCGGTAAACTAGCTAGCTACTCTACCAGCAGCATCCTAGTTATCCTAGCTAGTCGGTACAGCTCGGTAAACTAGCTAGCTACTCTACCAGCAGCATCCTAGTTATCCTAACTAGTCGGTACAGCTCGGTAAGCTAGCTAGCTACTCTACCAGCAGCATCCTAGTTATCCTAGCTAGTCGGTACAGCTCGGTATTGTTAGTGTTCAAATACTGGAGAGTTGAGACCAAATCACGGACGCTGGACAGAGTGGATTTCAGTTGTAACAAAAGACAGTTTTAATGAGTCAGAGATATCTTGTCCCGCAGTTTTACGTGCACGGACCTAGTTCACATAACTCGGCAAGGAGCCAGGTGAAAAAGAGGCCTATACAATGGTTACATACATTTTTATACATAGAATAAAGTAGGTGGAGTCTTGTCGTTTCGGTCTTCTTGACTGGTCGGAGGGTTGGAGGCGGGCCTTGCTCTAGCCAGAGCGGGCCCCATTGGTGCACAGTAAAAGTTCTTTGCTCTTGGGACCGGCCAGTTAGAGGGAGATGAGATGTGTGTTTATATAAGGAAGAGGGGGTCAGTCTTATGGCTGGGTGTATGTGTTCTTACGACGGAATGTCTTTGTTTATATGAGCTATGTGTATGAATATTTATATAACAAATCCCCCAAATTTATTAGACGTGAAAACTATAGCAGAAAGGTGGCGGTTGCAATCGTGGGTATACATAAGGTGGTGCTCCTAACCTTGTCTGGTTTGCATGGTGGGTCTGTAGGTGTAGTGCTACGTTTGGGACGGAGTGATTGGAGGGAGTGATATCAGGAAAGGAGTTAGGGACATGTGTAGGGGTTGGTGTATGTGATGTGGCAGGGTGAAATAGTTGTTCAATTAACCATGTGAAAGACCTAGGGTTACTCCAAATATCAGTAGGAATATCACAAAATAGGGACCAGATATCCCCAGCCTCACCCAGAGAGGGAGAAATTTCCCTCTAACTGGGCGAGGTTCCCTTCTCAGGGGAGGCGGAGTTTGATGCCGCATCACCTGAGGAAGGAGTGTCTTCATTTGGAATCGAATTTAGGCCGCTCAAATCAGCTCTGACTTCAGTCAGTGTTCTAGAAGGAATTTGGGCTGGGGTGCAATGTGTAAGGCGGTGCCAAGGTGTGCCTGATTTACCTTTGACCTGGACTGAGTGTGAAGTAACCTCCTTCACTTCGTACGGTCCAGTCCACCTGGGTTCCAGCCACTTTCTCTTGTGGACTGTAACCCTCACCCCGTCACCAACCTTTACCTTCAGTAGTGGCGTGTCCCCCGGCAGCTCCCCCTCCTGGACCTTGTGAACCTGGGTAGAGAGTGCTGCAGAGAGAACCGTCAGTTTTTTCACATAATTAGACATTACAATTTGTTGTACATCAAGGGCGGGCATATGACCTCCCTCCCTTGGTGGACCATGCATGACTCTACCAGTCATTATCCCATGAGGCACATACTTTAGCTATCTTAGCTTTTGCTTTTGGTTTGACGTTCCACCAGATTTTGGGATTGGGGCCTGTACTTAGATCCAAATCTGTGGGTTATGCCAAATCTTTCTTCCACCTGTCTCAGGTGTTTGTTAAATGTGAGCCATTTGTCAAATTTGATTTGTCTTGGGATGCCATACCTGGGTATTAGTTTGGTTTGTAGCCACTTAAAGACTGACCTAGCATCCTCCCCTTTTGTTATTATTGCCTCTACCCATTTGGAGAACCTATCTACTATGACTAGGAGATAGAGTTTGCCTTTAGATACATTTTCGGGGCCCATGTCTGTGTAGTCTATACTAATATCCTGAAAACATGCATTAGGTATTATGTATGAGCCCATTGGTGTTCGATATGGTTTCTTTGGGTTGTGTCTGTCACAACCATTGCATTCGTCACAAAATAAATCATCGTCATAAAATAAGTCAGTCATATTTTTTATGTGAGGGTGCCACCAGATGTGCGAGGCCTTTTTGGAGGGTCTTTAGTTTGCCTTCGTGTGTGGGGCCATGTGTTTCTCATAAAAGTTCTGGGTCCATCAGTGTGGCCTGCTTCATGGGCATGGGCTGAGTCTGTATAAATATTCAGTCTTTCCTTTTCCTCTGATGAGGACCTGCGTCAATCCGATGATTTCAGCTAATTTGGCCGATGCTGGTTGAGGGATGATGGCTGATTGAAGGGTGACATCACGAGGTGAGCTGTTTTTTCAATAGCTTTTGCTACTGCAGCAACGTATCTGGAGCATGTTGACTGTCCTACCTCAATGTGGTCAAGTTTGAAGAGTAGTACATCAAGACCCTTCTCTCCCCCTCTTGTTTCTGGAATAGGACGGATGAGGTGAATCCTTCCCTTCCAGAAACATCCAAATGGAACTTGTTCTTGTAGTCAGGTGCAGTCAGAGCTGCTGCCGCTGATAGATCTGTTTTCAGGAGTGCTATGGCTGTTGATGCTTCAGCCGTCCAGGCCAGGGGTGCATGGAGGTTCCTTGATCGTAGGATGACCTGTGCTGCCACCCCCTCTGGGCCACACCCAATGGTACAACACCTGATAGGTGGGGTCAGGTGCATCATGTCTTCGTCCCAGTCTGCAGTGTAGAGGCAGTCATCAGTTTCTGTTGCATTGAGTGTGCAATGGATCTCAGCTTGGGGAGTCTTATATGGGTGCAGCGTGTAGATTTGAGCTTTCAGTTGGTTGAACTTAAACTGGATGTGAGGGGTGGCAGGCCCTGTGGGTAGGCATTTTAGCCAGTACACTTCTTGGGCTTCAGACAGTGTGGTCATCGGCAGGAGTGGCCTCCTCATCATTCTTACTGGGTGATCAGGTGTTGAAGTGGGAGGGTTGGTTGTAATCTTGCTGCTCCTGCTGCATGTGGCTAGATTCTGGGTGGTTGTATGCTGGCTGTTGCTGATGCATGGGTGTGGGTCCTGGTTGCTGATGTTGCAGAGGTGGATTTCCCCCACTTCCTCTTGCTCTCCATTGCTGTTGCTGCGGGGAGAGTGGTTTCATGCAATCTCTGGCAAAATGACCGGTAATTCCGCAGTTAAAACACTGGTAGTTTCCCCCTCTGTGTTGTCCAGTGTAGGGACCCCGTCGAGCCCATACTGGGTGTTGTTGTTGCAGGATATACTGCTGTGGGGGAGGGTATTGGGGTGGTTGGGCCCCCCTAGTGGCCGTGAGTGAGGCTGCCTGCTGTTGGATCATCTGAGCGACAGTCTGGGCCACTATTTGGGAGATGTCTGTTTTGGTTCCCGGCTCCTTCGTTTCTTCCGCCACCATCTGTTTCTTAGGTTGTTCTCCTTGTTGTGCTTCCTTCAATTGGAGTTTCAGGAGTTGTACCTGGAGGGACTGCACCTGGCTCTCAGCACCCCCTCTTTCCTTGTTGTGCTGGGTCACATGGTGGTGCACATGCGTATTGAATTGGGTCAGAGGAAGTGCAATCAACCCTACCGTTCCTCTGAGTTTGGTTTTAACATCTCCAGGACACCCGTTGACCACCATTTCCTTCCACATGCTGAGTGTGGTATCAGTGTGATCGAATGGTTCTTCGTGGACCGATCTCCATGTGGTCTTAGCCCTGTCCAGGTATGCTGCAGGTTGCTCACCTGGGTTGATTGTGAAGGAGGATAAGGTGGCATGGTTTCTTTCTGTAGGGTATGCTCTCCGTAGAACTTCCCATAATCTGGTACGGAAGTGGTCTATGGGCAGTGTTGGGGCCCGCCATCCAAGGTCAGCTGCTGTCATGAGGGCCTCCATGGTTCCGTGGTCGGTGGCTCTTGCTAGAAGTGCTTTCATGTCTCCTAGGCAGAGTTGCAGGCCTGACGTAAGTGTCTGCAGTTGAAGTAGCCACGCTGAAGCTCCTCCATGTAGGCTAGGCATCTGTCCCATCAGTGTTGTTAAATCAGTCATTTTCCAGGGCTGGTACTCCACAGTGTGTGCATCACCTGGTGTCGGTCGCAGGGGGTACTGTCCTGCCATCTCCTGCTCTCGCTCTCTTCTATCAGCAATTCTGGAGGATCGACGGAGTGTTTCGGACCCCATTGATTCGGTAACTTTGGTTACTGTTCCTCTCATTATGCCTTCCACACGGTAGGCTCCCTCTCTGTTGTTATCTTGGTTAGCTATTAGCTCCCTGAGTTCCTTAGCTCGAGCTATTGATGATTTCAGCAGCTCCTGCATCTTAGTCACGTTTGGAGCTCCCATCGGAGCTGGGGTGAGCACCATGTCAATTTCTTCTTCGTTTTCGATATCCATGTTCTGATGACAGTCCTCCCTATCCGTCTGATAGAAGTGGTTTGAATCTAATCTTGTTTGTAGGTGTCCTCTGGTTTCAGAGGTGAGAGAGTTCACAGAGGAGCATTGCGGCCTCCGTTCCTGGGGGAGGTCTCCTGCTCCTGGAATCCCAGTTTCGAACTGTTCACATACCATATGGCCAGCCGTTATCCCCAGGGTAATTTCCCCTTTTAACTCCCCTTGGTCTATTCTCAGAACTGGAGCCTGTATTGTGGGAGGTGCCCTGGGCAGGAATGGGTTGTGTGACGGGCTCCGGTGATTTTGTCCCTTTGAGTATGGCTGGGGCTGAACTGCCTCCATTGTCGATTGTGGATATAGTGAGGGAGAAACGGCCACAGGGGGAGCGGTGGGCAAGTTCTCAGGCGGAGCTTTAACATCCCCCGACGCCACAATAGCCACGCACATCATGTCTGGTGTGTTTTTGGGTAGCACCCTCCTACTCTCCTGTATGGCCCTACCTATCTTGAGCTCCCCCTCCGCTCTCTCTCTCTCTCTTGTACCTACTTTTTTGAACCTGTGTATCTTGTTTCTCTCCGCCTCACTCGCTTTTGCATGCTCTACTGCGTCCTCTAATTCTGTCTGCATATCTTGGAGTTTCCCCCCTGTAGGTGGTCCTCCGCTAAAATAACCTGCTTGTGTCCATCTTATCCGTAATCCTTTCCACACTTTCTCCACTTTCCCATACTGTTTTTTACCTCCCGCTCTATCAATCATACTCTGATCTAAATATTCATTGAATTTTAGTTTGGGCGTGGTAGCTGCAGACATTTTATCTAGTTCGTCTGATAATGTGTATAATGCGTTATTTAGGTATATTCAATCCTTACTATGTGGTGTTTATTTCTATCGTTGTATGCTTAGATATACTGCTGTACTGGCAATGGCTTATGTCTTCTACCCCCACCCTCGCATACAAAGGGGGTTATCAGTATGTGACGCCCGCGACATGTCTGTTTCTCCCGTATTTTATTTGAATTTGTTCAGCGATTCGTTTAGGTATTTTCTAAAAATGATTCGGCGATTTCCTTTTGGAACAATATATCAGTGAATATATGCGGTTCTATAACAATTTTCAGAGTAATTCTAGCTCTTTAGGAAATATAGATAGAATTTCTAGACAACTAAGAGTTCAGTGAATTATTTAAATACTTTCTGTAAACAATTCAGTAAATTCCTTTATGAACTTATATCAGTAAATTCGAGCGATTCTATAGCAATTGTCAGAATAATTATATATCTTTAGGAAATATGGATAGAATAGAAAAACCCCAAAATCAGTGTGTAGCTTTTAGCGTCTGTCAAACAAAGTCTGTACTAAGCTCGGCGGCTTATTTAAATACTTTCTAGAAACAATTCAGTAAGTTCCTTTATGAACTTATATCAGTAAATTCCAGCGATTCTATAGCAATTGTCAGAATAATTTTAAACTTTAGGCAATATCAACAGGAATGATAAAAAACGAAAATCAGTATTCCAGCCCGGCTATACAATGGTTACATACATTTTTATACATAGAATAAAGTAGGTGGAGTCTTGTCGTTTCGGTCTTCTTGACTGGTCGGAGGGTTGGAGGCGGGCCTTGCTCTAGCCAGAGCGGGCCCCATTGGTGCACAGCAAAAGTTCTTTGCTCTTGGGACCGGCCAGTTAGAGGGAGATGAGATGTGTGTTTATATAAGGAAGAGGGGGTCAGTCTTATGGCTGGGTGTATGTGTTCTTACGACGGAATGTCTTTGTTTATATGAGCTATGTGTATGAATATTTACATAACAGTTGCGTTACGCTAATTAGTGTCAGTCGATGATTACGCTCCCGGACCCGGGATGGGGAGTCACTAGAGGTTCTCCATTCAATTCAGGAAGTACACTAACATTCCAATTCCCTTCAATGCTTCTTAATGAGGTTAACCTTCTGAAATTATTGAAATTGAAATGGAATTGACCCCAACCATGCTGTGCCCACTGACCACCAGAGGAGGCTGGTAAAGGGGAGGATGACCGGCTCATAATAAGGGCTAGAATGAAGTGAATGGAACTGTACATGTGTGTTTGATGTGTTTGATACCATTCTATTCATTTTATTCCAGCCATTATTGTGAGCCTGTCCTCCATGCCACCAGCCACCAGCCACCACTGCTGACCACAGACCAGAGACAAACAGTTTCACTGGCAACCCACGGATACATTACTCTGGTCCCAGATCTGTGTGTGCTTTAGACAACACCTTTAGATATACAGGGCATGATGACAATGACAGTCAGAGGAGTTGAACAGATCTGAATCAGGACACTAAGAGTTGGTTTAAACAGATCTGAATCAGGACACTAAGAGTTGGTTTAAACAGATCTGAATCAGGACACTAAGAGTTGGTTTAAACAGATCTGAATCAGGACACTAAGAGTTGGTTTAAACAGATCTGAATCAGGAAACTAAGAGTTGGTTTAAACAGATCTGAATCAGGACACTAAGAGTTGGTTTAAACAGATCTGAATCAGGAAACTAAGAGTTGGATTGAACAGATCTGAATCAGGAAACTAAGAGTTGGTTTGAACAGATCTGAATCAGGACACTAAGAGTTGATTTAGACAGATCTGAGTCAGGAAACTAACCAAAAGTTGGTTTGAGGGTGTCAATAATGTTGTATATTGTATACTTCAAAGTTAGAGATATGTTGAACCTGGATCATCATAATGATTCTACATGTTATAGTATGAACCTGGATCATCATAATGATTCTACATGTTATAGTATGAACCTGGATCATCATAATGATTCTACATGTAATAATATGCCATGGCCTTTACTGGCCAAAGGTTAAACTGCTGTTATGGTTATGATATACTATGGTGTTGTGTCACTAGACTTTGACCAGATATTATTGCATCCAAAGATCAACTGAACCTAGAACATAGATACAGAGACACTTGTCATCAGGAAGGTTCTCTCTCAGCACAACGGAAAATATCTCAATGACTTGACATGTTCTGGTTGTGAATTCAGGCTACAAGGTAAGAATCTTCACAGGGATTATTGTAAAGTGTGTAGAGACATTAAATGTCTGGTGTTATTTTAGTATAGTGAATGACAGTAAAACACTCAGATGTAACAGTCCATTTCACCTGGGACAGCTACGTGACAGTTCAATCATACTAAATGGAGCTAACTGGGTGTAGTCAAGTCACATTATAACATGTTGTTCATATAGCTAACTGGGTGTAGTCAAGTCACATTATAACATGTTGTTCATATAGCTAACTGGGTGTAGTCAAGTCACATTCAATAACATATTGTTCATATAGCTAACTGGGTGTAGTCAAGTCACATTAAAACATGTTGTTCATATAGCTAACTGGGTGGAGTCAAGTCACATTCAAAAACATGTTGTTCATATAGCTAACTGGGTGTAGTCAAGTCACATTATAACATGTTGTTCATATAGCTAACTGGGTGTAGTCAAGTCACATTATAACATGTTGTTCATGTAGCTAACTGGGTGTAGTCAAGTCACATTATAACATGTTGTTCATATAGCTAACTGGGTGTAGTCAAGTCACATTATAACATGTTGTTCATATAGCTAACTGGGTGTAGTCAAGTCACATTATAACATGTTGTTCATATAGCTAACTGGGTGTAGTCAAGTCACATTATAACATGTTGTTCATATATCTAACTGGGTGTAGTCAAGTTACATTATAACATGTTGTTCATATAGCTAACTGGGTGTAGTCAAGTCACATTATAACATGTTGTTCATATAGCTAACTGGGTGTAGTCAAGTCACATTATAACATGTTGTTCATATAGCTAACTGGGTGTCGTCAAGTCACATTCAAAAACATGTTGTTCATATAGCTAACTGGGTGTAGTCAAGTCACATTATAACATGTTGTTCATGTAGCTAACTGGGTGTAGTCAAGTCACATTATAACATGTTGTTCATATAGCTAACTGGGTGTAGTCAAGTCACATTATAACATGTTGTTCATATAGCTAACTGGGTGTAGTCAAGTCACATTATAACATGTTGTTCATATAGCTAACTGGGTGTAGTCAAGTCACATTATAACATGTTGTTCATATAGCTAACTGGGTGTAGTCAAGTCACATTATAACATGTTGTTTATATAGCTAACTGGGTGTAGTCAAGTCACATTATAACATGTTGTTCATATAGCTAACTGGGTGTAGTCAAGTCACATTATAACATGTTGTTTATATAGCTAACTGGGTGTAGTCAAGTCACATTATAACATGTTGTTCATATATTCCTATATTCTGGTTATTTTACAATTTGTGTATTTTTTATGTATAAATTGTAAATCTTCTTTCAGAATATCAGAACATTTGTTGTTTTCTAAATTCCAATGAGCTCCTGCTTCCTGTGTAATTTGGTATGAAACCACTGAACAGACTTTTCTTAACATTAATATTATGAACTGAATTCAGTAACAGCATCATAATATCATACCTGTTGAACAAAGCAACACACTAGAATGAGAGAAGTTATTAAAAGAGAAAGTTAGACATTATTATTATTATATATTATATTATTATATTATTAGTTCCACTAGATGGATAAAAGGTGAAAAATATCAATCACAACTACATATTCATTTGATGCATTAAATCACTTGACTGTTTGGATGTGTCTGTTAGTAAATGTTTAATTTCTAAGAGATAATGAATAAAAGAGAACAATTGACCTTCAATAATTAGTTGTCATTGTGATAACCACAACCAACATGTTGGATCTCTGTTTAGTTGTCACTGTGTTAACCACAACCAACATGTTGGATCTCTGTTTAGTTGTCACTGTGTTAACCACAACCAACATGTTGGATCTCTGTTTAGTTGACACTGTGTTAACCACAACCAACATGTTGGATCTCTGTTTAGTTGTCACTGTGTTAACCACAACCAACATGTTGGATCTCTGTTTAGTTGTCACTGTGATAACCACAACCAACATGTTGGATCTCTGTTTAGTTGTCACTGTGTTAACCACAACCAACATGTTGGATCTCTGTTTAGTTGTCACTGTGTTAACCACAACCAACATGTTGGATCTCTGTTTAGTTGTCACTGTGATAACCACAACCAACATGTTGGATCTCTGTTTAGTTGTCACTGTGTTAATCACAACCAACATGCTGGATCTCTGTTTAGTTGTCACTGTGTTAACCACAACCAACATGCTGGATCTCTGTTTAGTTGTCACTGTGTTAACCACAACCAACATGTTGGATCTCTGTTTAGTTGTCACTGTGTTAACCACAACCAACATGTTGGATCTCTCTTTAGTTGTCACTGTGTTAACCACAACCAACATATTGGATCTCTGTTTAGTTGTCACTGTGTTAACCACAACCAACATACTGGATCTCTGTTTAGTTGTCACTGTGTTAACCACAACCAACATGTTGGATCTCTGTTTAGTTGTCACTGTGTTAACCACAACCAACATATTGGATCTCTGTTTAGTTGTCACTGTGTTAACCACAACCAACATGTTGGATCTCTGTTTAGTTGTCACTGTGTTAACTACAACCAACATGTTGGATCTCTGTTTAGTTGTCACTGTGTTAACCACAACCAACATGTTGGATCTCTGTTTAGGGGACAGTTCTCTAAAATGAGTCTCTCTGGGGAGAGAGAGGAGGGGGGCCCTGCCTCTAAAATGAGACTCTCTGGGGAACATGACACCAAAGCTAAGAGGTGAGATTACAATGTTGTTTGTTTCTAAAATGTGTTTCCACCATTTTTACACATTTGTTATTTATCAGACAGTATTGCTCAGGGGAACCTTGTCTGGAAAATATTGTTGTTCTAAGATTTTAATTCATAGTTTTTTGTGTATGAATTTTTTGTTTTGCAAAACGCTATTTAGCTGGAATGGAATGTTTGTATCCTGTATATTAGACTGTGATATGTGGTTGTCTCACCAGCACACACACACACACACACACACACACGCACACGCACACACCTCTATAAAATGTTAGCATGACACAATCATTTAGCCTCTTGATTATTATCTAATATGTTGGCAGGCATAACTTTATAGTTTTTATTCTGATCATTGTTACAAGCTGAATTCTGACAATATATCCGTTATATCAACACACTCTTCACTCCTGTTGAAACCAAAAAGGGTTCTATCTTCCTACATATACAGAACCACTAAAGTTCTATATAGAACCCTTTATAGGAGGTTAGGAAGTGTCTGAGTATACAGTATATATAGAATATATATAGATCCCTTTATAGGAGGTTAGGAAGTGTCTGAGTATACAGTATATATAGAATATATATAGAACCCTTTATAGGAGGTTAGGAAGTGTCTGAGTATACAGTATATATAGAATATATATAGATCCCTTTATAGGAGGTTAGGAAGTGTCTGAGTATACAGTATATATAGAATATACATAGAACCCTTTATAGGAGGTTAGGAAGTGTCTGAGTATACAGTATATATTTAGCCCTTTATAGGAGGTTAGGAAGTGTCTGAGTATACAGTATGTATAGAATATATATAGAATCCTTTATAGGAGGTTAGGACGTGTCTGAGTATACAGTATATATAGAATATATATAGAATCCTTTATAGGAGGTTAGGAAGTGTCTGAGTATACAGTATATATAGAATATATATAGAACCCTTTATAGGAGGTTAGGAAGTGTCTGAGTATACAGTATATATAGAATATATATAGAACCCTTTATAGGAGGTTAGCCTGTCTGAGTATACAGTATATATAGAATATATATAGAACCCTTTATAGGAGGTTAGCCTGTCTGAGTATACAGTATATATAGAATATATATAGAACCCTTTATAGGAGGTTAGGAAGTGTCTGAGTATACAGTATATATTTAACCCTTTATAGGAGGTTAGCCTGCCTCAGTATACAGTATATATTTAACCCTTTATAGGAGGTTAGGAAGTGTCTGAGTATACAGTATATATTTAACCCTTTATAGGAGGTTAGCCTGTCTGAGTATACAGTATATATTTAACCCTTTTAGGGCTCTTTGGTCAGAACTCTAGAGGTTCTTCTTCACTGAATTGATCTTCATTATATCCAAACACACTGGTGGTCAGGGAGGCATCTCTTTGTTTGAACGATGGCCCACGTCAACTCTGGCATTACAATACATACATTATAATACAACGTTGACCATTAATTACAGCAAACAACAAACATGTCTCTTCTGCTCCGTTCTTAACCCCTCCTCTCTTCACTAGATGGACAGTAACTTTAGTGTTTAACCCCTCCTCTCTTCACTAGATGGACGGTAACTTTAGTGTTTAACCCCTCCTCTCTTCACTAGATGGACGGTAACTTTAGTGTTTAAACCCTCCTCTCTTCACTAGATGGATGGTAACTTTAGTGTTTAAACCCTCCTCTCTTCACTAGATGGATGGTAACTTTAGTGTTTAAACCCTCCTCTCTTCACTAGATGGATGGTAACTTTAGTGTTTAACCCCTCCTCTCTTCACTAGATGGATGGTAACTTTAGTGTTTAACCCCTCCTCTCTTCACTAGATGGACGGTAACTTTAGTGTTTAAACCCTCCTCTCTTCACTAGATGGATGGTAACTTTAGTGTTTAAACCCTCCTCTCTTCACTAGATGGATGGTAACTTTAGTGTTTAACCCCTCCTCTCTTCACTAGATGGACGGTAACTTTAGTGTTTAACCCCTCCTCTCTTCACTAGATGGACGGTAACTTTAGTGTTTAACCCCTCCTCTCTTCACTAGATGGACGGTAACTTTAGTGTTTAACCCCTCTGTGTCCAAGGACCAAACTTTTGAATATTATTTTCGGTGCACCTCAAGTAGGCTGGAAACATGACATTTACAACAACGTTTTTTTTCTGATAACTAGTTCATTGCATCCGCCATGGAGCCCAGTTTCATAATATTACGTTATGTTATATAGTAACAAAACAGGCCTTATTTTAGGTCATTCTTCTTCCTGCCAGCTCCTATTAGTTCTATTGAGCTCCGTGGAACCAACTCACCTTCTGAACGTTCTATTCCCAGCTCATTGTTCTGCGTCACAATGCCAGCTCCTATTAGTTCTATTGAGCTCCGTGGAATCAACTCACCTTCTGAACGTTCTATTCCCAGCTCATTGTTCTGCGTCACAATGGCAGCTCCCATTAGTTCTATTGAACTCCGTGGAATCAACTCACCTTCTGAACGTTCTATTCCCAGCTCATTGTTCTGCGTCACAATGGCAGCTTCACTCTTGTATCAACGACACCTGCCGGCATTAAGCTTGAACGCTGACGTCACGTTACTTATTATCAACAGGGTTACAGCTACTACCATTATAGTACTAAATAGCACTGAATATTTTGTTAATCTAAACCTGTCTCAGCATTTTGCTGTTTTTGTTTTGTTATTTTATTATATTTATTATTGTAAGGCAGAACACTTGATCAACAAGCCACATCTGTTTTATTTTTCATATGTAGTTTGAACTGGGTGACCTAGTAACCTCTATGTGAAAGTCCAGCAATTGGCGTGTGAAAGGTGGGGCAGGTTTGAGATCTAAGGAATTAACCAGAAAAATACCCTTTATTTCTCAGCTGCCCCACCAACGTCTGTAGGTGAATTAATAACGTTTAATTGCAAAATTTCCAATAGATGGGAGCATAAGACCAAGAAGCATCAGTTATAGGCTACAAGCAGCAATATGATGGACCATGAAGCATCAGTTATAGTCTACAAGCAGCAATATGATGGACCATGAAGCATCAGTTATAGGCTACAAGCAGCAATATGATGGACCATGAAGCATCAGTTATAGTCTACAAGCAGCAATATGATGGACCATGAAGCATCAGTTATAGTCTACAAGCAGCAATATGATGGACCATGAAGCATCAGTTATAGTCTACAAGCAGCAATATGATGGACCATGAGGCATCAGTTATAGTCTACAAGCAGCAATATGATGGACCACGAAGCATCAGTTATAGTCTACAAGCAGCAATATGATGGACCATGAAGCATCAGTTATAGGCTACAAGCAGCAATATGATGGACCATGAAGCATCAGTTATAGGTTATAGTCTACAAGCAGCAATATGATGGACCACGAAGCATCAGTTATAGGCTACAAGCAGCAATATGATGGACCATGAAGCATCAGTTATAGGTTATAGTCTACAAGCAGCAATATGATGGACCATGAAGCATCAGTTATAGTCTACAAGCAGCAATATGATGGACCACGAAGCATCAGTTATAGTCTACAAGCAGCAATATGATGGACCATGAAGCATCAGTTATAGTATATATATTATTATATATATTATATATATTATATATTAATATGATTGACATGCAACCACAGACTATATGTCTCATAATTTTCTAAAACGGTCACTTTCTTTACTTAACTTACTATATATCTCGTATTAGGGCTGTGTTGCTTTTGGGAGAGCAAAAAAAAAAGACCATAGCAGGTATTGAACCTGAAAAGAAAAGAAAAAAAAAGAAAATTCAGTCATTACAACGCCAAACTTTTTTCCAAATTAACTCCATAATATCGACAGAAACATGGCAAACGTTGTTTAGAATCAATCCTCAAGGTGTTTTTCACATATCTATTCGATGATAAGTCATTCGTGGCAGTTGGGTTTCTCCTCTGAAGCAAACAGAAAAATACATGCAGGTGGAGATTACGCAATAATTGCAACGGAGGACACCAAGCGAGCACCTGGTAGATGTAGTCTCTTATGGTCAATCTTCCAATGATATGCCTACAATTACGTCACAATGCTGCAGACACCTTGGGGAAACGACAGAAAGAGTAGGCTCATTCCTTGCACATTCACAGCCATATAAGGACTCATTGGAACACAGCATCTTCAAAATCTGGGGCATTTCCGGATTGAAATTTCATCTTGGTTTCGCCTGTAGCATCAGTTCTTTGGCACTCACAGATAATATCTTTGCAGATTTGGAAACCTCAGAGTGTTTTCTTTCCAAAGCTGTCAATTATATGCATAATCGAGCATCTTTTCATGACAAAATATCGCGCTTAATACGGGAACGTTTTTTATCCAAAAATTAAAAGAGCGCCCCCAATATCAAAGAAGTTCATATCTGATATTGTGAGTAAACAACCTCGGAATAGAAAAGATGAGTGCATCTTCCAGCCCGCCAATAAATTACATCATTCAACCCTCCTGGTTAGTAAATTTACCTCAACATGCCCTTCGCGTTCACATAAAACCAGGTGATAATAAACATGAATCATCATTATATTACTTCACAGTAATCTGTTAAATGCTTTTTGAGTACTTCCTCTTGTGTTAGCAGTGTGGAAAGGGACAGGAAGAAGCACACAGGAGTTTTCCTGTGAGGGGAGTGGTGGTGTATCCAGGGAGAAAACTAAACTAATCTTCTGAAATGTCATTAGTGGTCTTATGCTGCCATCTATTGGAATTATGTAGCAACTGCAGTAGTACTGAATAATGTGTAATTATTTACTAAAGTAGTAATTATTATAACATGTTCTAGTTCATTTTACAACCATAAAATAATAGCTAATAATATAATAATTATAGCAGAACAAACAATGAAACTCGCTTAACTCAATAACACCAAACACCAGTTAATTGTATTAAAAACGATTTATTTGGATGGGTGCCAAAGTAACAGTCCTGTAGTCAAATGAGAGCTCTACAGTAGGTACCAAAACATTTTCTCAAAAGTTACAAGTTTATCAACGTTCAAAGCAGAACGACTTTCCCATTGTTCCTCAACTGTCTCATTTTCCAGCTCTGACTGAAACTCTGCTTATGTTTCCCCATCTGAGCTCAGAGTAGATGAGAGATGTAATGTTTGTCTCTGTTGTGTTGAAGACCAATCAAGCAGGAGAGACCAGCCTCCCCTGTTCCCAGCTGTGTGTCCATGAAGAGTGACAACTCTATGGGTCAACCTATATGGTTTAGAGAGGGAGACTTTTCTACTGAACAAAGGTAAGAAGAACTCATGGGTCCTGGTCAGTGAGTTAAACAACACTGTCTCTAGTCATTTATCCTCTCCCATTTTCCCATTTATTTTATTTTTGTTGTTTTCATAATCCATAAACAAATCCTTTTTTACATTTTCATAGTCCTAAAACAATATTAAACAAATACAACATTCCCTCCTTGTGTGCTCTCCATATTCAGTGGTGATGATATGCACGTCCTGAGGAAAATAAACCAGAAGGAGCTTGCTGACACACTGGAGAAATGTAAGAGCTGTCTGCCTCATGTTGAATGCTGTTTTATAACATTTAAAAGCTGTAGCTAAAGTACAGCTAAAGTAGCTGTGTAACTCAATGATATAGTAGCAGCCTTAACACAACACCTAGTGACCTCATCAAGTAGCAGCAGGGATGTGTTGTGGTGATTCATTTAGAGAGAGAGAGACAACATTAATAATACCATCAATAATACCAATAATAATATAATCAGTTACACCAGTCTGTAATGCATTATGAAAACATTTACACATTTACACATTTATACAGTCAGTTAAGAGAATAAATTATTATAATGTAAAACTTTATAACAGTCCTACAATAATGTAGGCATTAAAACAGACGTAATATTAATATCCTCTGTGTTATTTCTAGATTCAGATGATCCTGCTGTGATTTGCCAACATGAACTCAAATCTAATCTAAAGAAGAAGTTTCAATGTGTATTTGAGGGGATCGCTAAACAAGGAAACCCAACACTTCTCAATAAGATCTACACAGAGCTCTACATCACAGAGGGTGGAACAGGAGAGGTCAATAATGAACATGAGCTGAAGCAGATTGAGACAACAACCAGGAAACAAGCAAGACCAGAGACTGCAATCAAATGTAATGACATCTTCAAACCCTTAACTGGACAATACAAACCTATCAGAACTGTGCTGACAAAGGGAGTCGCTGGCATTGGAAAAACAGTCTCTGTGCAGAAGTTCATTCTGGACTGGGCTGAAGGAAAAGCAAATCAGGATGTCCAATTTGTATTTTCATTCCCTTTTCGGGAGCTGAATTTGATGAAAGAGGACAAACACACTTTCCTTGATCTTCTTAATCACTTCTCAATGGAAACCAAAGAATCAGGAATCTCCAACTATGACAAGTACAACGTTCTGTTCATCTTTGATGGTCTGGATGAGTGCCGACTGCCCCTAGACTTCCAGAAAAACAAGATCTGTTGGGACGTCACAGAGTCAACCTCAGTGGATGTTCTGCTGACAAATCTCATCAAGGGAAATCTGCTTCCCTCTGCTCTCCTCTGGATAACTACCCGACCTGCAGCAGCCAATAAGATCCCTTCAGGGTGTGTTGACCAGGTGATAGAGGTACGAGGGTTCAATGACCCACAGAAGGAAGAGTACTTCAGGAAGAGATTCAGTGATGAGGACCTGGCCAGCAGAATCATCTCACACATAAAGACATCAAGGAGCCTCCACATCATGTGCCACATTCCAGTCTTCTGTTGGATTTCTGCAATAGTCCTTGAACACATGCTGGAACATAAGAGAGAAGACATGCCCAAGAATCTGACTGAGATGTACACACACCTTGTGGTGTTTCATACCAAACAGAAGAATGAAAAGTATCTTGGGAAAGAAGAGACAGGTCCACACTGGAATAAAGAGAGCATTCTGTCACTGGGAAAACTGGCTTTTCAACAGCTTGTGAATGGCAATCTGATTTTCTATGAAGAAGACCTGAAAGAGGCTGGCATTGATGTCAATGAAGCCTCAGTGTACTCAGGATTGTGCACACAGCTCTTTAAAGAGGAATGCGGGCTGTACCAGGACAAGGTGTACTGCTTTGTTCATCTGAGCATTCAGGAGTTTCTGGCTGCTGTATATGTGTTCCTCTCATTCATCAACAACAATGAGAATCTAATGAACAAACTGCAAACAAACGACAAGCCTGAAGTTACTTTCTACAAGAGTGCTGTGGATAAAGCCTTACAAAGTGAGACAGGAAACCTGGACCTTTTCCTCCGCTTCCTTCTGGGCCTCTCACTGGAGTCCAATCAGAAGCACTTACGAGGTCTACTGACAAAGACAAGAAGCAGCTCACAGAGCCATGAAGAAACAGTCAAGTACATCAAGGAGAAGATCGGGGAGGATCTCTCTCCAGAGAGGAGCATCAATCTGTTCCACTGTCTGAATGAACTAAATGACCATTCTCTAGTGAAGGAGATCCAAAGATACCTGAGATCAGGAGGTCTCTCTGGAGGCAAACTGTCACCTGCACAGTGGTCAGCTCTGGTCTTTGTGTTGCTGACTTCAGAAAAGGAGCTGGATGTGTTTGACCTGAAGAAATACTCCAGATCAGAGGAAGGTCTTCTGAGGCTGCTGCCAGTGGTCAAAGCCTCCAGAGCTGTTCTGTGAGTAAATAAAATGACATAAGAACTAATCATCAGGAAGAAATATTCAGTTTAGAGAAAAATATGTATTATAATATGTATAATATATTATTTTGAAAAACATATTGAATAAATGCTTTGATTTTCACATTAGTATAACAATATGACCATACAATTCTAGGAGACGGAAGATGAATCTATATGTTGTTTGAGAGAATTAACCAAATGCATCTGCCATTGTCCTTCTACACTACTGGTGTTAAATTAACAGTGTGTTTGTGAAGTCATGATGATCTCTTTGTCAGGCTGTCAGACTGTGGAGTCACAGAGGAAGGCTGTGCTTCTCTGGTCTCAGCTCTGGAGTCAAACCCTTCACACCTGAGAGAGCTGGATCTGAGTAACAATGACCTGAAGGATTCAGGAGTGAAGCTGCTCTCTGCTGGACTGGGGAATCCCCACTGTAAACTGGAGACTCTGAGGTCACACACACAATGGACACACACACTGGACACACACACTTGACACACACTGGACAAACACGCAAACTGGACACAAACACACACACACATACACACACACACACACACACACACACACACACACAGGACAAGCACACTGGACACACTGGACAGACACACACAAACAATGGACACACACACTAGACACAACCACAGGCATTGGACACCCACACATACTGGACACACACAAACTGGACACACACGGACTCTAGACACACACACATTCTGAACACACACAAACAGACACACACTGGATCAGGGTTAATTTAGTTGTGTTTGAAACATGTTATCTTCTTACTTAGAAAGACAATTTCTCAAATCCAACATTCAGTTACTTTTGGCCAAAACACAACCATAACACAACCAAAACAAACTGCAAATGTAACCAAAGCGTTTGGGACCAAATACTAAACTTTTGACTACTTTAATACACTATAAGTGAATTAGTCAGAATACTTTTAAAATATTTAAAAGGGGGACTATGTAGATATATAAAGTGGGAGAATAAACCAAACAACTTGGTGTGATCATAACAACATTCTCAACTCAAGTCCTTCTGTTCCTCCTTAGAATTCCTCACAATCAAATGTCGTCCACATTATCTACCAAGGGAATTCTCTTCGATTTTAATCACAGCCGTATATATTCCCCCCCAAGCAGACACATCGATGGCATTGAACAAACATTATTTTACACTTCACAAACTGGAAACCACATATCCTGAGGCTGTATTCATTGTAGCTGGGGATTTTAACAAGGCTAATCTGAAAACAACTCCCTAAATTGTACCAGCATATCAATTGCGCAACAAGGTCTGGTAAAACCTTGGATCATTGCTATTCTAACTTCCGCGACACATATAAGGCCCTCCCCTGCCCTCCTTTCGGAAAAGCTGACCACGACTCCATTTTGTTGCTCCCTGCCTATAGACGGAAACTCAAACAGGAAGCTCCCGAGCTCAGGTCTGTTCAACGCTGGTCCGACCAATCTGATTCCACACTTCAAGACTGCTTCGATCAAGTGGATTGGGATATGTTCCGCATTGCGTCCAACAACAACATTGACGAATACGCTGATTCGGTGAGCGAGTTCATATGAAAGTGCATTGATGATGTCGATCCCATAGCAACGATTAAAACATTCCCAAACCAGACACCGTGGATTGATGGCAGCATTCGTGTGAAACTGAAAGCGCAAAACACTGCTTTTAACCAGGGCAAGGTGACCGGAAACATGACCGAATATAAACAGTGTAGCTATTCCCTCCGCAAGGCAATCAAACAAGCTAAGCGTCAGTATAGAGACAAAGTAGAGTCACAATTCAACGGCTCAGATACAAGAGGTATGTGGCAGGGTCTACAGTCAATCACGGACTACAGGAAGAAATCCAGCCCAGTCACGGACCAGGATGTCCTGCTCCCAGGCAGACTAAATAACTTTTTTGCCCGCTTTGAGGACAATACAGTGCCACTGACACGGCCCGCTACCAAAACCTGCGGACTCTCCTTCACTGCAGCCGACGTGAGGAAAACATTTAAACGTGTTAACCCTCACAAGGCTGCATAACCAGACGGCATCCCTAGCCAGGTCCTCAGAGCATGCGCAGACCAGCTGGCTGGTGTGTTTACGGACATATTCAATCAACCCTTATCCCAGTCTGCTGTTCCCACATGCTTCAAGAGGGCCACCATTGTCCCTGTTCCCAAGAAAGCTAAGGTAACTGAGATAAATGACTACCACCCCGTAGCACTCACTTCTGTCATCATGAAGTGCTTTGAGAGACTAGTCAAGGACCATATCACCTCCACCCTACCTGACACCCTAGATCCACTCCAATTTGCTTACCGCCCAAATAGGTCCACAGTCGATGCAATCTCAACCACACTGCACACTGCCCTAACCCATCTGCACAAGAGGAATACCTATGTGAGAATGCTGTTCATCGACTACAGCTCAGCATTTAACACCATAGTACCCTCCAAACTCGTCATCAAGCTCGAGACCCTGGGTCTCGACCCCGCCCTGTGCAACTGGGTACTGAACTTCCTGACAGGCCGCCCCCAGGTGGTGAGCGTAGGTAACAACATCTCCACCCCGCTGATCCTCAACACTGGGGCCCCACAAGGGTGGGTTCTGAGCCCTCTCCTGTACTCCCTGTTCACCCATGACTGCGTGGCCATGCACGCCTCCAACTCAATCATCAAGTTTGTGGACGACACTACAGTGGTAGGCTTGATTACCAACAATGACGAGACGGCCTACAGGGAGGAGGTGAGGGCCCTCGGAGTGTGGTGTCAGGAAAATAACCTCACACTCAACGTCAACAAAACAAAGGAGATGATTGTGGACTTCCAAGAAACAGCAGAGGAAGCACCCCCCTATCCACATCAATGGGACAGTAGTGGAGAAGGGAGTAAGTTTTAAGTTCCTCGGCGTACACATCACAGACAAACTGAATTGGTCCACTCACACAGACAGCGTCGTGAAGAAGACGCAGCAGCGCCTCTTCAACCTCAGGAGGCTGAAGAAATTTGGCTTGTCACCAAAAGCACTCACAAACTTCTACAGATGCACAATCGAGAGCATCCTGTCGGGCTGTATCACCGCCTGGTACGGCAACTGTACCGCCCACAACCGTAAGGCTCTCCAGAGGGTAGTGAGGTCTGCACAACGCATCACCGGGGGCAAACTACCTACCCTCCAGGACACCGACACCACCCGATGTCACAGGAAGGACATAAAGATCATCAAGGACAACAACCACCCGAGCCACTTCCTATTCACCCCGTTTTCATTCAGAAGGCGAGGTCAGTACAGGTGCATCAAAGCGGGGACCGAGAGACTGAAAAGCAGCTTCTATCTCAAGGCCATCAGACTGTTAAACAGCCATCAGTAACATTGAGTGGCTGCTGCCAACACACTGACTCAATTCCAGCCACTTTAATAATGGGAATTGATGGGAATTGATGGGAATTGATGGGAATTGATGGGAATGGATGTAAAATATATCACTAGCCACTTTAAACAATGCTACTTAATATAATGTTTACATTACCCTACATTACTCATCTCATATGTATATGTATGTACTGTACGCTATATCATCTACTGCATCTTTATGTAATACATGTATCACTAGCCACTTTAACCTGTTGAGACGAGCAATCCCGTATCCGGGATCATAATTATAGCCTCAAGCTCATTACCATAACGCAACGTTAACTATTCATGAAAATCGCAAATGAAATGAAATAAATATATTGGCTCTCAAGCTTAGCCTTTTGTTAACAACACTGTCATCTCAGATTTTCAAAATATGCTTTTCAACCAAAGCTACACAAGCATTTGTGTAAGAGTATTGATAGCCTAGCATAGCATTAAGCCTAGCATTCAGCAGGCAACATTTTCACAAAAACAAGAAAAGCATTCAAATAAAATCATTTACCTTTGAAGAACTTCAGATGTTCTCAATGTTCCAGTTTTCCCAATAATATTTTTTTTTAATGTGCATTCATTTCTAAATGGTGAAACAGAAATGTATTAAAATATTAAAATACCCTCAAATAAAAGGTGACATTACATAGTGTCATATGAAACATTTGACCTCAAATCCAAAATGTTGGAGAATAGAGCCACATTTAATATGTTAGCTTCACTGTCTAAATAGATATGGTGTGGACTGTATACTCAATACAATCTAAATCTGATACCTCACTGTCTAAATAGATATGGTGTGGACTGTATACTCAATACAATCTAAATCTGACACCTCACTGTCTAAATAGATATGGTGTGGACTGTATACTCAATACAATCTAAATCTGATTCCTCACTGTCTAAATAGATATGGTGTGGACTGTATACTCAATACAATCTAAATCTGATACCTCACTGTCTAAATAGATATGGTGTGGACTGTATACTCAATACAATCTAAATCTGATTCCTCACTGTCTGTCTTCTGACTGATACTGCTTTTTAAACTGGCCTGGTCAGTCTACTCAAAAATGTGTACTATACATTATAGGACACTGATGTATCTGAATATGTTTAAAAAATATACTGCCACTATTTTCACCACCAAAGAATATCAGTGTGATTTTAATATGATTTGACTCTTTGCAGGCTGTCAGGCTGTCTAGTCACAGAGGAAGGCTGTGATTCTCTGGTCTCAGCTCTGAGGTCAAACCCCTCACACCTGAGAGAGCTGAATCTGAGTAACAATGACCTGAAGGATTCAGGAGTGAAGCTGCTCTCTGCTGTACTGGGGAATCCCCACTGTAAACTGGAGACTCTGAGGTCAGTATTCCTGTACCTCAACAAGTGACCAAGTTCACCAGATCCACATGTGTTTGTTTACCAGACACACATAGTCCACACCATATGTGTTTGGACAGTGAGGCTTACAGTTTTAAATGTGGTGCTCTGCTCCAGCATTTTGGATTTGCGATACAATGTTTCATATTAGGAGACAGTACAGAATGTCACCTTTAATTTGAGAGTATTCATACATATATATTTTACTTAGAAATGAAAGCACAGTATTATCAGATATGAAAGTACTTTATGTATATAGTTCTCCCATTTGAAAAAGTCTTAATTATTTGGACAAATTAACTTATATTGTATTAAAGTAGTCATAAGTTTAGTATTTGGTCTCATATTCCATGTCTGCAGTGATTACATCAAGCTTGTTTTTCTACAAACATGTTGAATGCATTTGAAGGTTGTTTTAGATGTATTTCCTGGTAGAAACTGAACCATTTGAAAATATCTACTGATGTATCTGAATATGTTTAAAAAATATACTGCCACTATTTTCACCACCAAAGAATATCAGTGTGGTTTTAATATGATTTGACTCTTTGCAGGCTGTCAGGCTGTCTAGTCACAGAGGAAGGCTGTGCTTCTCTGGTCTCAGCTCTGAGGTCAAACCTCCCACACCTGAGAGAGCTGGACCTGAGCTACAATCACCCAGGAGACTCAGGAGTCAGACTGCTCTCTGATAGACTGGAGGATCCACACTGCAGACTGGAGAAACTCAAGTATGTAGAGGGTTTATGTCAATGTTCATATCAGACATGTTTGCATTCTTACAGCCACTTGGACAAAGTTATATGCTGACTGTGTGTGTGTGTGAGTTCAGGTGTATCCCTCAATGACTGTCTGTTCTTCTGCTTACCGCTACAGTGTGGAACATGGTGGAGAGAACAGAATGAAACCTGGGCTTAGAAAATGTGAGTGTTGACTGCTGTGAAGAATATGACTAAGAATTAGTCTTAATTCAAGTTAAGTCAAAGTCAAAGACCACCATCATTACTGACTTGGTCATACTAAATATCAGCTGTAGTTCTACAGAAGCAGAAATCAGAGACACCAAAGTTTACAAAGAGTTACTTTGACTGTGTGTGTGTGTGTGTGTGTGTGTGTCTGTGTGTGTGTGTAATTAATGGGAATAAGTGTGTTTTATATTACCATACAGTATAACATATGATCATTCAACAAGTCTCAAGTTACCTTCACTTCTCCTTTTGATACCTAGAAACATCTACATTTAATGAATTAGTGAGAAGTGAGTTAACATTCTAATGTGAATGATGATGATTTCTAATATTGTGTCTGGTTTCATCCATCAGATGTCTGTGATCTCACACTGGACCCAAACACAGTAAACAGACACCTCTCTCTGTCTGAGGAGAACAGAAAGGTGACATGGAGGAGAGAGGAGCAGCCGTATCCTGATCACCCAGAGAGATTTGAGGACTGTGGACAGGTGCTGTGTAGAGAGGGTCTGACTGGGCGCTGTTACTGGGAGGTAGAGTGGAGTGGGGGAGGGGCTGTTATAGGAGTGACATATAAAGGAATCAACAGGAGAGGAAGGGGTAGGGATTGTTGGCTTGGATGGAATGACAAGTCCTGGAGTCTGACCTGGTCTGACAACAGTTACTCTGCCTGGCACAATAAGAAGTCCACTACCATAGACGTCCACCCCTCCAGCTCCCACAGAGTAGGAGTGTATCTGGACTGGCCAGCCGGCACTCTGTCCTTCTATATAGCCTCCTCTGACACACTGACCCACCTGAACACATACCATACCACATTCACTGAACCCCTCTACCCAGGGTTTAAGGTTTGGGGTGATGGTGACTCAGCGTCCCTGTAAATAATAACCTGACACAAACACACACACACACACACACACACACACACACAAACTGGACACACACACTGGACACACACACTGGTCACACACACTGGACACACACACACGTACACACACATACACTGACCACTGACACAAACACACACACACTGACACACACTGGACAAACAAACTGACACACACACACTGGAAACACAGACTGGACACACACTCTGGACACACTCTCACACACTGGACACACACATCCACGTCTTCCTATAATTGTTGACCTTCATGTTTATAAGACTATAACAATATCCATGTTCTATCTGTCTGTTAAATCAGTTTCTGGACCACAGGTTCTAGAACATCTTCTATCCCAGTTCTATCTGCCTGTTAAATCAGTTTCTGGACCACAGCTTCTAGAACAGCTTCTATCCCAGTTCTATCTGCCTGTTAAATCAGTTTCTGGACCACAGGTTCTAGAACAGCTTCTATCCCAGTTCTATCTGCCTGTTAAATCAGTTTCTGGACCACAGGTTCTAGAACAGCTTCTATCCCAGTTCTATCTGCCTGTTAAATCAGTTTCTGGACCACAGGTTCTAGAACAGCTTCTATCCCAGTTCTATCTGCCTGTTAAATCAGTTTCTGGACCACAGGTTCTAGAACAGCTTCTATCCCAGTTCTATCTGCCTGTTAAATCAGTTTCTGGACCACAGGTTCTAGAACAGCTTCTATCCCAGTTCTATCTGCCTGTTAAATCAGTTTCTGGATCTCAGGTTCTAGAACAGCTTCTATCCCAGTTCTATCTGCCTGGTTAAATCAGTTTCTGGACCACAGGTTCTAGAACAGCTTCTATCCCAGTTCTATCTGCCTGTTAAATCAGTTTCTGGACCACAGGTTCTAGAACAGCTTCTATCCCAGTTCTATCTGCCTGTTAAAGCAGTTTCTGGATAACAGGTTCTAGAACAGCTTCTATCCCAGTTCTATCTGCCTGGTTAAATCAGTTTCTGGACCATAGGTTCTAGAACAGCTTCTATCCCAGTTCTATCTGCCTGTTAAAGCAGTTTCTGGACCACAGGTTCTAGAACAGCTTCTATCCCAGTTCTATCTGCCTGGTTAAATCAGTTTCTGGACCACAGGTTCTAGAACAGCTTCTATCCCAGTTCTATCTGCCTGTTAAATCAGTTTCTGGACCACAGGTTCTAGAACAGCTTCTATCCCAGTTCTATCTGCCTGTTAAAGCAGTTTCTGGATAACAGGTTCTAGAACAGCTTCTATCCCAGTTCTATCTGCCTGGTTAAATCAGTTTCTGGACCATAGGTTCTAGAACAGCTTCTATCCCAGTTCTATCTGCCTGTTAAAGCAGTTTCTGGACCACAGGTTCTAGAACAGCTTCTATCCCAGTTCTATCTGCCTGTTAATGCAGTTTCTGGACCACAGGTTCTAGAACAGTTTCTATCCCAGTTCTATCTGCCTGTTAAATCATCAACCTAAACTGTTTTCATCAGACTATTAGAACATGACTGAACCTTTTGGTTCCATTTCTGATCTTTTACCACTTTGCATTTTTATGATATATTTTACTGTTTGTGTTTGTACCACAGGAGGTTGGTGGGACCTTAATTGGGGAGGACAGGCTTGTAATGGCTGGAGGGGAATAAGTGGAATGGTATCAAACACGTGGTTTCCATGTGTTCCATTTCATTCACTCTGTTCCAGACATTATTATGAGCCGTCCTCCCCTCACCAGCCTCCTCTGGTATGTACTGTCCTATATGTGAGAGCGCTCCAACAAGGAATTACAATGTATGTATTACTTTTAATACCTGCAAATGGCAAATAAACTACTAGAATGAATGAATACTAGAACCTCTTATGAATGTCTGCAGCCAACTAGGCTGTTGGCGTCTGACAAGAGGTGAAAATATTACAGGAATATTCTGCAAATGTTGATGAAGACGTCACTCAATCCACCCAAAACAACATGCAGTCTTTCCACAAGACTCCCATGAAGTTATAGTGTGACGTTATGAGTTGACGTTAAAGTAACATTCTCAGAACATACTGCACCTGTTTTATACTGTTTTAGATGGATCCTCTGTTTATCATCTTGTTTTATACTGTTTTAGATGGATTCTCTTTTTATCATCTTGTTTTATACTGTTTTAGATGGATCCTCTGTTTATCATCTTGTTTTATACTGTTTTAGATGGATCCTCTGTTTATCATCTTGTTTTAGATGGATCCTCTGTTTATCATCTTGTTTTATACTGTTTTAGATGGATCCTCTGTTTATCATCTTGTTTTATACTGTTTTAGATGGATCCTCTGTTTATCATCTTGTTTTATACTGTTTTAGATGGATCCTCTGTTTATCATCTTGTTTTATAGTGTTTTAGATGGATCCTCTGTTTATCATCTTGTTTTATACTGTTTTAGATGCATCCTCTGTTTCAACATTTAAACTCTAAAATGTAAACAATTTAAACAATAACACTGTTAAAATACCAATGTGATCATTTGTTGTACGTCTTTTATGTTGAATAACAAATAGTACAATTATATATGGACATACGCTCCACATACACTGCTGATGTCGCAGAAAGGCCATAAAGATCATCAAGAACAACAACCACCCGAGCCACTGCCTGTTCACCCCGCTATCATCCAGAAGGCGAAGTCAGTACAGGTGCATCATCACCACCCGAGCCACTGCCTGTTCACCCTGCTATCATCCAGAAGGCGAAGTCAGTACAGGTGCATCATCACCACCCGAGCCACTGCCTGTTCACCCCGCTATCATCCAGAAGGCGAGGTCAGTACAGGTGCATCATCACCACCCGAGCCACTGCCTGTTCACCCTGCTATCATCCAGAAGGCAAAGTCAGTACAGGTGCATCATCACCACCCGAGCCACTGCCTGTTCACCCTGCTATCATCCAGAAGGCGAAGTCAGTACAGGTGCATCAAAGCAGGGACCGAGAGACTGAAAAACAGCTTCTATCTTAAGGCAATCAGACTGTTTATCAGCCACCACTAACATTGAGTGGCTGCTGCCAACATACTGACTCAACTCCAGCCACTTTAATAATGGAAATTGATGGAAATTGATGGAAATTGATGGAAAAAAATGCATCACTAGCCACTTTACAATGCCACCTAATATAATGTGTACATACCCTACATTACTCATCTCATGGGTATATACTGTACTCGATACCATCTACTGCATCTTGCCTATGCCGTTCTGTACCATCACTCATTCATGTATGTTTATGTACATATTCTTTATCCCTTTACACTTGTGTATATAAGGTCATTGTTGTGAAATCGTTAGGTTAGATTACTCGTTGGTTATTACTGCATTGTCGGAACTAGAAGCACAAGCATTTCGCTAAACTCACATTAACATCTGCTAACCATGTGTATGTGACAAATAAAATGTGATTTTAGTGTATTTAGTTGTACAAGTATACAAGAAGATATTGTATTTTTCATAATAAAACATAATTGAAACAAGAAAAGGCATGTTAATTGTGAAAACAATTTAATTTTTGATATTACATTGCCTCTCCCAGTTGCAGGTTGATGTTTGTCATGAATCTTGACCTGGAGGCAGGTTGATGTTTGTCATGAATCTTGACCTGGAGGCAGGTTGTTTGTCATGAATCTTGACCTGGAGGCAGAACTGCGTGATTTCCTACAGATATTAAAAACCTGTTGAGGCTAGGGGGCAGCATTTTCACTATTGGATGAAAGGTGTGCCCAGAGTGAACTGCCTACTCAGTACTCCTACTCAGTCCCAGATGGGAATATATGCATAATATTATTACTGGTGGATAGAAAACACTATGAGCTTCTAAAACTGTTTGAATTATGTCTGTGAGTATAACAGAACTCATATGGCAGACAAAAACCTGAGAAGAAATCCAAACAGGAAGTGAGAACTCTAGAAATTTAGAAAAGAGTGCCATTGGATGTCCATCTTAGATATGGATGAGCATTTAAACGTGTTAACCCTGGCAAGGCTGCAGGCCCAGACGGCATCCCCAGCCGCGCCCTCAGAGCATGTGCAGACCAGCTGGCCGGTGTGTTTACGGATATAATCAATCAATCCCTATACCAGTCTGCTGTTCCCACATGGGCAGAGCCAGGTATCAAAAGGGTAAGTTAGTGGCCTATTGGATAAGAAACTAATAATACATTTTAAAAAAGCTAACAAATAGGCTTAGAAGTTAAAGATATAATCAGATAAAACATATGAGAAACTGTTTGTTAACCAAGCCTGTATGTCCAGGATTTTATGCAAAACAGGTGAACTACAGGTGAAGTCACTCAATCCAGTCCCTGAGGCCTGTTGGGGGGACCATACCAAGGACTCCTGGTGACAGCTAGCTGAAAGACCTACCCGGATTCATATCACACGGCGGGAGGGTAAGACACAGTGACACTGTCGAACAATAAACAGTGTTTGAGAGGAGAACTGGAATTAGCAGAATTCCGGGGGCCATCGCTCGAATGAAGAAAATCCTTCCTGTCTTTTCATCCCTGTTTTTGTTCATAGAAGTGAAGGTGTGTCTGGCTCTTGCTAGTGATGTGTTCTCGGGGAGAGGGTGGGGCTTCACATGGAAGCTGTACGTCTGAGCTGTCTTATCGTGGGTGCCATATTCCTGATACAGCACGTCCTACCTGAGTATGCGGAGAGTGGTAATTTGACCCATGGTTTAGACGATGAGGATTTTGTTCCAAAACAAGCATAAGAGATCCCTAGATCTGGGTAGACAGGAAGTTAGAGTAGAGGTTGGGAAGGATGTCTCAGTGGAGTTTTATGTAGACCAAATGGGGTCCCTAACTACATGGCAGTCTAGGACTCTGAGACATTATGGTATATATCGGTGCAGGTCCCCATATTGATCATGGACACAGGTCATGGGGGCGGCAGGGTAACCTAGTGGTTACAGCGGTTAGAGCATTGGACTAGTAACCAGAACGTTGCAAGTTCAAACCCCTGAGCTGACAAGGTACAAATCTGTCGTTCTGCCCCTGAACAGGCAGTTAACCCACTGTTCCTAGGCTGTCATTGAAAATAAGAATTTGTTCTTAACTGACTTGCCTAGTTAAATAAAGATTCAATAAATAAAAAAAACATTGTGAGGTAGATATGATTGTAGAACATTTAGGACGTAGGGAAGTCAGTTAAGAACTAATTCTTATTTACAATGCCTACTGGGGAACAGTGGGTTACCTGCCTGTTCAGTTAAATAAAGGTAAAATAAATATGGAGAGAGAGGGCTATATGAACCCACTCACCCAGTATGGAAGGAGGTGGAGTATAGTGAAGGTGAGAGTTTTTGACTGTAATCCGGAGAGAGGGATGTATTGCATAAAGATACGCCTAACCCTTTAAACAGTAATGAAGGAGGATCTAGGGTTGTGGTATGATGGAGATGACCAGTTTTTGGTTGACACCCTAGTACGGTTCCGGGTAGAGGAGGTTAGGCCGGTATGGTAAAGCTGTTCACGAAAGCAGGAATGCCAAAAAATGACAGTTGCATTGATTTGCACTATTTATATCCACAGGTTCCTCCCTTTACAGTGACCAGAGGAGATTATTACCGTTTGGCCCGGTACAGTACTCTTGGGAAATGATGTCAGGGCGATGCTTTACCGGCAGATTAGACAGGATTATGCTCACTTGTACATTTGGGAATGCCTTTCACACTCATTCAACACCAAGACATGAAGTTTAGCCAAACGGGAGAAAAGAGCTACTCCATCTGGGTCTTTGATGACAAAGTTTACATTGATAACATTGGGGTTCCACGGGGGTGCCAGATATGTTCAAAGCAAGAAATCAGATCCTAGCAGGATTAGAGTTAAGCATTTCCAGGTGGTCTACTCTCAATAAGAACGTGGACTGGATTAATTATATTTATTATAATCAACAGCGTTTTACCAATTGTACCAGAGATGCTATTAAAGGTTTTTCAGAACAGACTGAAGCAACCAGCCTGATGGCTTGGCAGAATAGAATTGCATTAGATATGTTATTGGCTGAAAAAGGAGAAGTATGCGTGATTATAGGGACCATGTTTGTGCTTACATCCCAAATAACACAGCTCCGGACGAATCAGTGCCCGAAGCACGAAGCTGGTTTGACCACCCTGGCTCACGGTTTGGCAGAAAACTCTGGGGTGGATACTTCTCTGACTAATTGGTTTGATAGTATGTTCGGAAAATGGAAAAAATATTATGATCACTGTATTATGGACTGCATTCACCTGTGTGACTGTTTTAGTTTTATGGGGCTGTTGTCTAATTCCCTGTGTACGAGGCCTTATTTCCAGGACTGGAGAAATCGATGACAATAGATGGTGAGTAACCAGTGGATACCAGGTTCTGACCCGTGGAGTGCTGAATGCATGTCTACAGAACAAGTGGACGAATCTGGATCCTTCATTTGCGGGGAACTTATGTTTGATGAGACCATTTTTGCTGTTCAGGGAGGTTAGGTTGTATCTTGTTTCATTATTAGACAGTTTTTTTTATGAAGATTGTAACGAAAATCCTGATAAGAAGAGTTATGATTCTGATGTAGGCCTGAGAAACAGTTATGGTGAATGCAAGTATGGGGTTTAGGTTTAGGTGATGTTTTGATGACAAGAAATATTTCTAATAAAAATAGAAATGGGCTTTTTAATATTACAATATATAACTACATGTGTGATTGGATGTATAATATTTAATCAAAGGGTGGATATTTTAAGGGAATTTTATCAATGATGACTAATTATGTATACATTTCAATCAGGACTGACTAATCAGAATACTATTATGTTACTGTATATGTAACTAATCAGAATAATATTATGTTACTGTATATGTACTAATCAGAATACTATTATGTTGTTGTATATGTATGATTTTCTTTATTTATCCCAGTACTGAATATAATGTGTGTGAATGTCGTCAAGAGTTAGAACAATGACTGTCTGTTCCTTGGTACAAATGAATGAACGATATCTTCAGACTGGCTAGAATGCTTATCTACACCGGAAAACCTTGGCTCAGTCGTAAATTATATTAAATTGGTAGGGAGACGGATGTGGGAAGGCTTGAGATACATCCTTTGTACTGGAACGGAGATGGCACGGGTTGGTACTGGAACTAATGACGTCATTTCAGTTTATAACCTGTGGTAACCTGTATCGTATTCAGTACTCTCGTGAATAAACTCTGCTGTTTGACTTTAAGACTGGGCTCTGTCCATTATTATAGAATAAGGGTCTTAAAAATCCTTATGAATTGACAGAGTGTTTAATTTTAATTGGGTATTAAAACATAGAGCAATTTAATTCCTTTAACATCATTCTACTACTGTATAGCCTGGTTGTTAGTGTTGTTATTAAATGGGGCTTTGTATCAGTCATTCTACTACTGTATAGTCTGGTTGTTAGTGTTGTAAAATTATTTTAACAACGGTAGTGACTTGGGTCTTGTACGTGTGCCCTTTCTGTTCAAAGGCAATTTGCAGCTTTTTTGTCTAAATTCTTATTAATAAAAACTTTGAAAGAATATTTCATTCATCCTCTCCAAACTGGTCTGATTTACAGAGCCTCAATACTGATCTTAACCACAGAGTGGGGCTGTAATACAGAGAGAGGAACTGTTGTGAGACAGTTGTTGTATCCCAAACTGTGTGTGATTGTGTGACATTCCTACACATTTGTGTGTATGTGTTACACACTAGACTTGACATTGTTTACAATGCTGACATGTGTATATAAGAGGTACAGAATACATATATATCTGAACCAACCACACATGGGTCTATAATGAGGTACAGAACACATATGTAACTGAACCAACCACACATGGGTCTATAATGAGGTACAGAATACATATCTATCTGAACCAACCACACATGGGTCTATAATGAGGTACAGAACACAAATCTAGCTGAACCAACCATAGAACCACTGAAAGCTTAGGGTTAGGGTTGGGTTAGATTTAGGGTTAGGGTTGGGTTAGGGTTTGGGTTGGTGTTAGGGTTGGGTTAGGGTTAAGGATAGGGTTAGGATTGTGAATAGGGTTGGGTTGAAGCTTGGTAGGTTAGAGTAGGCTAGGTAGGGTTAGAGTTGGGGTTGGGTTAGGGTTGGGTTAGGGTTGGGTTGGTGTTGGGGTTGGGTTAGGGTTAGGGTTGGGTTAGGGTTGGGTTGGTGTTCAGGTTAGGTTTTTGGTTAGGGTTCGAGTTGGGTTAGGGTTAGGTTAGGGTTTGGGTTGGTGTTAGGGTTAGGGTTAAGGATAGGGTTAGGGTTAGGGTTGGGTTGGTGTTAAGGTTAGGTTTTGGTTAGGGTTAGAGTTGGGTTAGGGTTAGGGTTATGTTTTGGGTTGGTGTTAGGGTTAGGGTTGTGAATAGGGTTGGGTTGAAGCTAGGGCTAGGGTTAGGGTTGGGTTGGTGTTCAGGTTAGGTTTTGGTTAGGGTTAGAGTTGGGTTAGGGTTAGGGTTAGGGTTAGTGTTAGGGTTAGGCTTGGGTTAGGATTAGTGTTAGTGTTGGGTTAGGGTTAGAGTTGGGGTTGGGTTAGGGTTGGGTTAGAGTTGGGGTCGAGTTAGGGTTGGATTAGGGTTAGGTTAGGGTTAGGGTTGGATTAGGGTTGGGTTAGGGTTAGGGTTGAGTTAGGTTTGGGTTAGTGTTGGATTAGGGTTGGGTTAGGGTTAGGGTTGAGTTAGGGTTGGGTTAGGGTTAAGGATTGAGTTGGGTTAGTGTTGGGTTGGGTTAGGGTTAAGGATATAGTTGGGTTAGTGTTGGGTTAGGTTAGTGTTGGGTTGGGTTAGGGTTAGTGTTGAGTTGGGTTAAGGATATAGTTGGGTTAGGGTTGGGTTAGGGTTGGGATTGGGTTGGGTTAGGTTTGGATTAGGGTTGGGTTAGGGTTGGGTTGGATTGGTTTAGGGTTAAGGATATAGTTGGGTTAGGGTTGGTTTAGGGTTGGGTTGGTTTAGGGTTAAGGATATAGTTAGGGTTGGGTTAGGGTTGGGTTGGTTTAGGGTTAAGGATATAGTTGGGTTAGGGTTGGGTTGGTTTAGGGTTAAGGATATAGTTTGGTTAGGTTAGTGTTGGGTTGGGTTAGGATTGGGTTGGGTTAGGGTTGGATTAGGGTTAGGGTTGAGTTAGGGTTAAGGATTGAGTTGGGTTAGGTTACTGTTGGGTTGGGTTAGGTTAGTGTTGGGTTGGGTTAGGTTAGTGTTGGGTTAGGGTTGGATTAGGGTTGGGTTAGGGTTAGGGTTGAGTTAGGATTAAGGATTTGAGTTGGGGTTGGGTTATGGTTGGGTTAGGTTTAGGGTTGGGATAGGGTTAAGGGTTAGGGTTGGGATTGGGTTATGGTTGGGTTAGGTTTAGGGTTGGGATAGGGTTAAGGATAGAGTTGGGTTAAGGTTAGGGTTAAGGATATAGTTGGGTTAGGGTTGGTTTAGGGTTAGGGTTGGGTTAGGTTTATTGTTGGGTTAGGGTTGGTTTAGGGTTGGGTTGGGTTAAGGTTAGGTTTAGGGAAGGGTTAGGGTTGGTTTAGGGTTGGGTTGGGTTAGTGTTGGTTTATGGTTAAGGATATAGTTGGGTTAGGGTTAGGTTAGTATTGGGTTGGGTTAGTATTGGGTTAGGGTTGGTTTAGGGTTAGGTTAGTGTTTGGTTGGGTTAGGGTTAAGGATGTAGTTGGGTTAGGGTTAGGTTAGTGTTGGGTTGGGTTAGGGTTGGTTTAGGGTTAGGTTCGTGTTGGGTTGGGTTAGGATTGGGTTAGGGTTAGGGTTGGTTTAGGGGTTAGGGTTAGGTTAGTGTTGGGTTGGGTTGAAGCCAGCATGTGGATGGACTTGAGAATAAGGTTGAGGATATATAGTTAATTCTCTGACTCTATTGACTATAGAATACGGTTGAGGATATATAGTTAATTCTCTGACTCTATTGACTATAGAATAAGGTTGAGGATATATAGATAATTATCTGACTGTATTGACTATAGAATTAGGTTTAGGATATATAGTTAAGTCTCTGACTGTATTGACTATAGAATAAGGTTTAGGATATATAGATAATTATCTGACTGTATTGACTATAGAATTAGGTTTAGGATAAATAGTTAATTATCTGACTGTATTGACCCAATTGAACCCCATTTCTGGTCCTGTAAACAGAAACAGAACAACATACATGGAAATGAGTTCAACACGTTTTAGTGTATTTTTAGTATTAATCATGTTCATTTGTATCTCTCTCTGTATGACAGATTCTCAGTAGGTTTCCATGGTCCATTAACCTAACAGCCTGGCAGGTCTACACAGTGAGAGAGAGAGAGAGAGAGAGGGGAGAGGGGTGAGAGAGAGAGAGTGAGAGAGAGAGAGAGAGAGAGAGAGAGAGAGAGAGAGAGATTCTTTAACCAGTTTGGTTCATTGGACAGGTCAGAGTCTATGTTTGTGAGAGATAGGGGAGTGTGGAGACGAAGAGAGGAGCGAAGAGAGACAGGGAGACACTACAGACATTATCACAACCTACCACTAGAGGAAGAAAAATAAACTGTTTTGTTAGTTTGCCATTCTTACATTCATGGTCACAAAACATTCCTGTCATTGTGGCAGATAGAGAGAGAGAGAAGACTGGATAACACTCAGTCATCCTTTTTCAAATCAAATCAATCAAATTTTATTTGTCACATACACATGGTTAGCAGATGTTAATGCGAGTGTAGCGAAATGCTTGTGCTTCTAGTTCCGACAATGCAGTAATAACCAACAAGTAATCTAACTAACAATTCCAAAACTACTGTCTTGTACACAGTGTAAGGGGATAAAGAATATGTACATAAGGATATATGAATGAGTGATGGTACAGAGCAGCATAGGCAAGATACAGTAGATGGTATCGAGTACAGTATGTACAAATGAGATGAGTATGTAAACAAAGTGGCATAGTTTAAAGTGGCTAGTGATACATGTATTACATAAGGATACAGTCAATGATATAGAGTACAGTATATACGTATGCATATGAGATGAATAATGTAGGGTAAGTAACATTATATAAGGTAGCATTGTTTAAAGTGGCTAGTGATATATTTACATCATTTCCCATCAATTCCCATTATTAAAGTGGCTGGAGTTGAGTCAGTGTCAGTGTGTTGGCAGCAGCCACTCAATGTTAGTGGTGGCTGTTTAACAGTCTGATGGCCTTGAGATAGAAGCTGTTTTTCAGTCTCTCGGTCCCAGCTTTGATGCACCTGTACTGACCTCGCCTTCTGGATGATAGCGGGGTGAACAGGCAGTGGCTCGGGTGGTTGATGTCCTTGATGATCTTTATGGCCTTCCTGTGACATCGGGTGGTGTAGGTGTCCTGGAGGGCAGGTAGTTTGCCCCCGGTGATGCGTTGTGCAGACCTCACCACCCTCTGGAGAGCCTTACGGTTGAGGGCGGAGCAGTTGCCGTACCAGGCGGTGATACAGCCCGCCAGGATGCTCTCGATTGTGCATCTGTAGAAGTTTGTGAGTGCTTTTGGTGACAAGCCGAATTTCTTCAGCCTCCTGAGGTTGAAGAGGCGCTGCTGCGCCTTCTTCACAATGCTGTCTGTGTGAGTGGACCAATTCAGTTTGTCTGTGATGTGTATGCCGAGGAACTTAAAACTTGCTACCCTCTCCACTACTGTTCCATCGATGTGGATAGGGGGGTGTTCCCTCTGCTGTTTCCTGAAGTCCACAATCATCTCCTTAGTTTTGTTGACGTTGAGTGTGAGGTTATTTTCCTGACACCACACTCCGAGGGCCCTCACCTCCTCCCTGTAGGCCGTCTCGTCGTTGTTGGTAATCAAGCCTACCACTGTTGTGTCGTCCGCAAACTTGATGATTGAGTTGGAGGCGTGCGTGGCCACGCAGTCGTGGGTGAACAGGGAGTACAGGAGAGGGCTCAGAACGCACCCTTGTGGGGCCCCAGTGTTGAGGATCAGCGGGGAGGAGATGTTGTTGCCTACCCTCACCACCTGGGGGCGGCCCGTCAGGAAGTCCAGTACCCAGTTGCACAGGGCGGGGTCGAGACCCAGGGTCTCGAGCTTGATGACGAGCTTGGAGGGTACTATGGTGTTGAATGCCGAGCTGTAGTCAATGAACAGCATTCTCACATAGGTATTCCTCTTGTCCAGATGGGTTAGGGCGGTGTGCAGTGTGGTTGAGATTGCATCGTCTGTGGACCTATTTGGGCGGTAAGCAAATTGGAGTGGGTCTAGGGTGTCAGGTAGGGTGGAGGTGATATGGTCCTTGACTAGTCTCTCAAAGCACTTCATGATGACGGAAGTGAGTGCTACGGGGCGGTAGTCGTTTAGCTCAGTTACCTTAGCTTTCTTGGGAACAGGAACAATGGTGGCCCTCTTGAAGCATGTGGGAACAGCAGACTGGTATAGGGATTGATTGAATATGTCCGTAAACACACCGGCCAGCTGGTCTGCGCATGCTCTGAGGGCGCGGCTGGGGATGCCGTCTGGGCCTGCAGCCATTGCGAGGGTTAACACGTTTAAATGTCTTACTCACCTCGGCTGCAGTGAAGGAGAGACCGCAAGTTTTCGTTGCAGGCCGTGTCAGTGGCACTGTATTGTCCTCAAAGCGGGCAAAAAAGTTATTTAGTCTGCCTGGGAGCAGGACATCCTGGTCCGTGACTGGGCTGGATTTCTTCCTTTACTCCGTGATTGACTGTAGACCCTGCCACATGCCTCTTGTGTCTGAGCCGTTGAATTGAGATTCTACTTTGTCTCTGTACTGACGCTTAGCTTGTTTGATAGCCTTGCGGAGGGAATAGCTGCACTGTTTGTATTCGGTCATGTTACCAGACACCTTGCCCTGATTAAAAGCAGTGGTTCGCGCTTTCAGTTTCACACGAATGCTGCCATCAATCCACGGTTTCTGGTTAGGGAATGTTTTAATCGTTGCTATGGGAACGACATCTTCAACGCACGTTCTAATGAACTCGCACACCGAATCAGCGTATTCGTCAATGTTGTTGTCTGACGCAATACGAAACATGTCCCAGTCCACGTGATGGAAGCAGTCTTGGAGTGTGGAGTCAGCTTGGTCGGACCAGCGTTGGACAGACCTCAGCGTGGGAGCCTCTTGTTTTAGTTTCTGTCTGTAGGCAGGGATCAACAAAATGGAGTCGTGGTCAGCTTTTCCGAAAGGGGGGCGGGGCAGGGCCTTATATGCGTCGCGGAAGTTAGAGTAACAATGATCCAAGGTCTTTCCACCCCTGGTTGCGCAATCGATATGCTGATAAAATTTAGGGAGTCTTGTTTTCAGATTAGCCTTGTTAAAATCCCCAGCTACAGCCTCCGGATGAATGGTTTCCAGTTTGCAAAGAGTTAAATAAAGTTCGTTCAGAGCCATCGATGTGTCTGCTTGGGGGGGGATATATACGGCTGTGATTATAATCGAAGAGAATTCTCTTGGTAGATAATGCGGTCTACATTTGATTGTGAGGAATTCTAAATCAGGTGAACAGAAGGATTTGAGTTCCTGTATGTTTCTTTAATCACACCATGTCATGTCATGTCATGTCAAACATGTCAAACATGTCATGTCACCATGTTTTTATGTCTCTAATTGGTTTGGTCTGGGTGTGATGTGGGGTGGGCATTCTATGTTTTGTTTTCTGTGTTTCTTTATTTCTATGTTTTGGCCAGGTATGGTTCTCAATCAAAAAAATCAGAAAAACTCCCAAGATGGCATAGCAGTTCAGACGTCTTTAGTCCTCGTCTTGTCGTGTCCTGTATATATATATATTTACAACTTTTTTCACATACATTTTATTTTTATTTTCCATCAACTCATCTTCAAAACACTCTCCTGCAACCCGCCTCACCAATTGATATTTATAAAAAAGTATTATTTACCTCAAATCTGTAATCCTCCAAGAAGCTAGCCAGAAACTAGCCAGAAGCTAGCCAGGAGCTAGCCAGAAGCTAGCCCAGAAGCTAATCCAGAAGCTAATCAGAAGCTAGTTCAGAAGCTAGTTAGCTTCTTTACTGGCAAATCGTTAGTATTCAGCTAACCACGGTTTGTGGTCATCAGCTATCCTTTAGCTCGAAAATCTTTCGCCAGTTTTGTACGGCACAGCGGGGCTCGGAACGGAACATACCGGACCAATTTTTCTCTCCATGTCCCTGGATTTCAACTGCTCTCTGGACATTCATACCTGGATCTCACAGCTAGCTAGCTGCTATCCGTGTGACTATCGGCTTTCGTCGATTCCGGAGCAAACATCAATTATTCCGGAGCTAGCCAGCTCCGTCAATCACTCCTGAGTTCCATCAATCACTCCTGGGCTGCAGTCACCTATCCGGACCCGTTTTACTGCCTACGCGGAGCCCCACCGGGCCTTCACAACTGGACTGCCGACGTTATCTACCCGAAGGAGTTATCCGGCTGGCTCCTCCGTCGCGACGTTACCTGAATGCCCATCTGCGGCCTGCTAACCGTTAGCTGTCTTACCGGCTGCTATCTGAATAGACAATCGGACAATTTATTTATTTTTATTATTATTATGTTTTCTTCTTGGGCCTCTATAACTATATCTATTGTTTTTATTTTTGTTGTTGTTGTGTGATTTGGATTAATCCCCTCTACCACACGGAACCCCACTAATCTACTGACGGAACGCAAGAGGTGGCTAATAACAGACCTCCATCCTATGCTAGCTTGTGACTGATGGCCTGGCTAGCTGTCTAAATCGCCGTGCCCCCCAACCAACCTCTCCACTCACTGGACACTTTTGATCACTCGACTTAGCATGCCTCTCCTTAATGTCAATATGTCTTGTCCATTGCTGTTCTCGTTAGTGTTTATTGGTTTATTTCACTGTAGAGCCTCTAGTCCTGCTCACTATACCTTATCCAACCTATTAGTTCCACCACCCAGACATGCAATGACGTCTCCTGGTTTCAATGATGTTTCTAGCGACAATATCTCTCTCTTCATCACTCAATACCTAGGTTCACCTCCACTGTATTCACATCCTACCATACCTTTGTCTGTACATTATACCTTGATGCTATTTTATCGCCCCCAGAAACCTCCTTTTACTCTCTGTTCCAGACGTTCTAGACGACCAATTCTTATTGCTTTTAGCCGCACCCTTATTCTACTCCTCCTATGTTCCTCTGGCGATGTAGAGGTGAATCCAGGCCCTGCAGTGCCTAGCTCCACTCCTATTCCCCAGGTGCTCTCTTTTGACGACTTCTGTAACCGTAATAGCCTTGGTTTCATGCATGTTAACATTAGAAGCCTCCTCCCTAAGTTTGTTCTATTCACTGCTTTAGCACACTCTGCCAACCCGGATGTTCTAGCTGTGTCTGAATCCTGGCTTAGGAAGACCACAAAAAAATCTGAAATTTTAATTCCAAACTACAACATTTTCAGACAAGATAGAACTGCCAAAGGGGGTGGTGTTGCAATCTACTGCAAAGATAGCCTGCAGATTTCTGTCCTACTATCCAGGTCTGTACCCAAGCAATTTGAACTTCTACTTTTAAAAATCCACCTCTCTAAAAACAAGTCTCTCACCGTTGCCGCCTGCTATAGACCACCCTCTGCCACCAGCTGTGCTCTGGACACCATATGTGAACTGATTGCCCCCCATCTATCTTCAGAGCTCGTGCTGCTAGGCGACCTAAACTGGAACATGCTTAACACCCCAGCCATCCTACAATCTAAACTTGATGCCCTCAATCTCACACAAATTATCAATGAACCTACCAGGTACCTCCCCAAAGCCTTAAACACGGGCACCCTCATAGATATCATCCTAACCAACTTCCCCTCTAAATACACCTCTGCTGTCTTCAACCAAGATCTCAGCGATCACTGCCTCATTGCCTGCATACGTAATGGGTCAGCAGTCAAACGACTTCCACTCACCACTGTAAAATGCTCCCTGAAACACTTCAGCGAGCAGGCCTTTCTAATCGACCTGGCCGGGGTATCCTGGAAGGATATTGATCTCATCCCGTCAGTAGAGGATGCCTGGATATTTTTTTTAAATGCCTTCCTAACCATCTTAAATAAACATGCCCCATTCAAGACATTTTCAACCAGGAACAGATCCCTTGGTTCTCCCCAGACCTGACTGCCCTTAACCAACACAAAAACATCCTATGGTGTTCTGCATTAGCATCGAACAGCCCCCGTGATATGCAGCTGTTCAGGGAAGCTAGAAACCATTATACACAGGCAGTTAGAAAAGCCAAGGCTAGCTTTTTCAAGCAGAAATTTGCTTCCTGCAACACTAACTCAAAAAAGTTCTGGGACACTGTAAAGTCCATGGAGAATAAGAACACCTCCCAGCTGCCCACTGCACTGAAGATAGGAAACACTGTCACCACTGATAAATCCACCATAATTGAGAATTTCAATAAGCATTTTTCTACAGCTGGCCATGCTTTCCACCTGGCTACGCCTACCCCGGTCAACAGCACTGCACCCCCAACAGCAACTCGCCCAAGCCTGCCCCATTTCTCCTTCTCCCAAATCCGTTCAGCTGATGTTCTGAAAGAGCTGCAAAATCTGGACCCCTACAAATCAGCCGGGCTAGACAATCTGGACCCTTTCTTTCTAAAATTATCTGCCAAAATTGTTGCCACTCCTATTACTAGCCTGTTCAACCTCTCTTTCGTGTCGTCTGAGATTCCCAAAGATTGGAAAGCAGCTGCGGTCATCCCCCTCTTCAAAGGGGGGGACACTCTTGACCCAAACTGCTAAAGACCTATATCTATCCTACCATGCCTTTCTAAGGTCTTCGAAAGCCAAGTCAACAAACAGATTACCGACCATTTTGAATCTCACCATACCTTCTCTGCTATGCAATCTGGTTTCAGAGCTGGTCATGGGTGCACCTCAGCCACGCTCAAGGTCCTAAACAATATCTTAACCGCCATCGATAAGAAACATTACTGTGCAGCCGTATTCATTGATCTGTCCAAGGCTTTCGACTCTGTCAATCACCACATCCTCATCGGCAGACTCGACAGCCTTGGTTTCTCAAATGATTGCCTCGCCTGGTTCACCAACTACTTCTCTGATAGAGTTCAGTGTGTCAAATCGGAGGGTCTGCTGTCCGGACCTCTGGCAGTCTCTATGGGGGTGCCACAGGGTTCAATTCTTGGACCGACTCTCTTCTCTGTATACATCAATGAGGTCGCTCTTGCTGCTGGTGAGTCTCTCATCCACCTCTACGCAGACGACACCAATCTGTATACTTCTGGCCCTTCTTTGGACACTGTGTTAACTTCTTGAGAATACTTGACACGCAGACGTCCCAAGTATGCCCCTGGAAATGCAAATGCGCTACGCTAAATGCTAAATGTACTCGTTACAACTCAATCTTTGATCAAAATTCACAAGCAGGGTATTGAATTAAAGCTACACTCGTTGTGAACCTAGCCAGCAAGTCAGATTTTTAAAATGCTTTTCGGCGAAAGCATCAGAAGCTATTATCTGATAGCATGCACCCCCCAAAATGCCAGCTCGACACGTAAACAACAGATTTTGCGATAGCCGGCGCTACCCAAAACGCAGAAATAAAATATAAAACATTCATTACCTTAGACGAGCTTCTTTCTTGGCACTCCTATATGCCCCATAAACATCACTATTGGGTCTTTTTTTCGTTTAAATCGGTCCATATATACCCAAAATAGCTTTGTATGGAGGTTGTGTCATTCAGAAAAAATCATCGTTTTTAAACGCTGCGTAATTTTTTAAAATTAAAAAAGTCGACGATAAACTTTCACAAAACACTTCGAAATCCTTTTGTAATCCAACTTTAGGTATTAGTAAACGTTTATAATCTATCAAAATGATTACAGGGCGATGTCTCTTCAATAGGTCTTCACTTGCAAAACAATGGCTGATAATGTCTTCATCAACTACATCCGGGTGAAGACTGGGAAAATGGAGGTCAGATAGATGGATTTTCCAACAATTAATTCAATTGAAAATGAGGACAATGGCGCCATCGTGCGGAATTTGTATGAATTGCAGGCAGGTCGATATTAAATTCTGTTCTCTTTTAACATCTCGTGGAAGTGACTTATGGAAATTATTTTTAGCTTTCAGAGAGCAGTTTTTCTTGCGTTTTTCAATGAAACACACGATCTGTTATAGTCACAGCCGTGATTTAACCAGTTTTATAAACTTCAGAGTGTTTTCTATCCACACATACTAATCATATGCATATACTATATTCCTGGCATGAGTAGCAGGACGCTGAAAAGTTGCACGATTTTTAACAGAATTTTCGAAAAAGGAGGGGGTAGAAGTAAGAGGTTTTAACTACAAGTAAAACTAAATGCATGCTCTTCAACCGATCGCTACCTGCACCTACCCGCCTGTCCAACATCACTACTCTGGACGGCTCTGACTTAGAATACGTGGACAACTACAAATACTTAGGTGTCTGGTTAGACTGTAAACTCTCCTTCCAGACCCATATCAAACATCTCCAATCCAAAGTTAAATCTAGAATATGCTTCCTATTTCGCAACAAAGCATCCTTCACTCATGCTGCCAAACATACCCTTGTAAAACTGACCATCCTACCAATCCTCGACTTTGGCGATGTCATTTACAAAATAGCCTCCAATACCCTTACTCAACAAATTGGATGCAGTCTATCACAGTGCAATCTGTTTTGTCACCAAAGCCCCATATACTACCCACCATTGCGACCTGTACACTCTCGTTGGCTGGCCCTCGCTTCATACTCGTCGCCAAACCCACTGGCTCCATGTCATCTACAAGACCCTGCTAGGTAAAGTCCCCCCTTATCTCAGCTCGCTGGTCACCATAGCATCTCCCACCTGTAGCACACGCTCCAGCAGGTATATCTCTCTAGTCTCCCCCAAAACCAATTCTTTCTTTGGCCGCCTCTCCTTCCAGTTCTCTGCTGCCAATGACTGGAACGAACTACAAAAATCTCTGAAACTGGAAACACTTATCTCCCTCACTAGCTTTAAGCACCAACTGTCAGAGCAGCTCACAGATTACTGCACCTGTACATAGCCCACCTATAATTTAGCCCAAACAACTACCTCTTTCCCAACTGTATTTAATTTATTTATTTATTTTGCTCCTTTGCACCCCATTATTTTTATTTCTACTTTGCACATTCTTCCAATGCAAAACGACCATTCCAGTGTTTTACTTGCTATATTGTATTTACTTTGCCACCATGGCCTTTTTTGCCTTTACCTCCCTTCTCACCTCATTTGCTCACATCGTATATAGACTTGTTTATACTGTCTTATTGACTGTATGTTTGTGTAACTCTGTGTCGTTGTATCTGTCGAACTGCTTTGCTTTATCTTGGCCAGGTCGCAATTGTAAATGAGAACTTGTTCTCAACTTGCCTACCTGGTTAAATAAAGGTGAAATAAAAATAAATGTATAAATAAAATCAGGGACAGCTGTCTATCGTTGTCTCTGATTGGGAACCATACTTAGGCAGCCCTTTCCCTCCTTTCAGTGTGGGAAGTTAACTTTGTTAGTGGCTCTTTGCCCTGTAAGCTTCACTGTTGTTTTCATTTGTTGTTTTGTTGGTGACATTTGTACGACAAACGTACGCTCTCCACCCTGCACCTTAGTCTTCTACCAGCATCGGCCGTGACAGTATGTAGGGAATAGGGTGTTATAGAGCTCTGGGCAAAGTAGTGCACTATGTAGGGAATAGGGTGTCATAGCGCTCTGTTCAAAGTAGTGTACTCTATTGGGAATAGGGTGTTATAGAGCTCTGTTCTAAAGTAGTGCACTCTGTAGGAAATAGGGTGTTATAGAGTTCTGGTCAAAGTAGTGTACTCTATAAGGAATAGGGTGCCACTTTGGGACAGAAACTCAGACTTGAATCACTGGTCCTGGAGACTGCTAGTTGTTCATACGGTGTTGTTTTTAATGATTCACCTTGAAATGCAGTGGTCTGAATCAGGGTCACACAGTGTTGTTATTAATGATTAACCTTGAAATGCAGTGGTCTGAATCAGGGTCACACAGTGTTGTTATTAATGATTAACCTTGAAATGCAGTGGTCTGAATCAGGGTCACACAGTGTTGTTATTAATGATTAACCTTGAAATGCAGTGGGCTGAATCAGGGTCACACAGTGTTGTTATTAATGATTAACCTTGAAATGCAGTGGTCTGAATCAGGGTCACACAGTGTTGTTTTTAATGATTCACCTTAAAATGCAGTGGGCTGAATCAGGGTCACACAGTGTTGTTTTTAATGATTAACCTTGAAATGCAGTGGTCTGAATCAGGGTCACACAGTGTTGTTTTTAATGATTCACCTTAAAATGCAGTGGGCTGAATCAGGGTCACACAGTGTTGTTTTTAATGATTAACCTTGAAATGCATTGGTCTGAATCAGGGTCACACAGTGTTGTTATTAATGATTAACCTTGAAATGCAGTGGTCTGAATCAGGGTCACACAGTGTTGTTATTAATGATTAACCTTGAAATGCAGTGGTCTGAATCAGAGTCACACAGTGTTGTTATTAATGATTAACCTTGAAATGCAGTGGTCTGAATCAGGGTCACACAGTGTTGTTATTAATGATTAACCTTGAAATGCAGTGGTCTGAATCAGGGTCACACAGTGTTTGTTGGAAGTCTTAATTAAACAAATCTACTTTGAGACAAAGGTATCACCACAAACACATGGTTCTGGGCTTAAAGAAAGAAGACACCTGTACCATGTCAGATATGGAGTTGAAATACATTAAATGTTGAGTTGCATCCCAATATGACACTTTATATACATCACAGAAGACTGAACAAAACCATTTGGCCGAGAAACACCGGATTTTCAGCCTTAAAAAACAATTAATGTTTATTAATTATAAAAAATATGAATAACATTCCATCTTCGAGGTCACTAGGTAATCTGACTGCAGGAAAGCAGTAGCTACACAGTGATTGTGTAAACCCATGGCTTGAATACAAAGTGAATCAGTAACTACAATGACACACAGGTTCTTGACATTGGGGAGGTGAATAAACTGTTCCCAACGTTTCTTTCTCAGCACAAAGGAAAATATCTCAATGACTTGACATGTTCTGGTTGTGAATTCAGGCTACAAGGTAAGGATCCTACCAGTGATTTTGTAAAGTGTGTAGAGACATTAAATGTCTGGTGTTATTTTAGTATAGTGTCTGACAGTAAAACACTCAGATGTAACAGTCCATTTCACCTGGGACAGCTACGTGACAGTTCAATCATACAAAATGGCGCTAACTGGGTTAGGGTTAGGGAACATGTTGTTCATATATTCCTATATTCTGGTTATTTTACAATTTGTGTATGTTTTATGTATAAATTGTAAGTCGTCTTTCAGAATATCAGAACATTTGTTGTTTTCTAAATTCCAATGAGCTCCTGCTTCCTGTGTAATTTGGTATGAAACCACTGAACAGACTTTTCTTAACATTAATATTATGAACTGAATTCAGTAACAGCATCATAATATCATACCTGTTGAACAAAGCAACACACTAGAATGAGAGAAATTATTATAAGAGAAAGTGACACATTATTATTATTATTATTATTATTATATATTATATTGTTATTATTGTTATTATTATTATTATTATTATTGTTATTATTATTAATATTATTATTAATATTATTATTGTTAGTTCCACTAGATGGATAAAAGGTGAACAATATCAATCACAACTACATGTTCATGTGATGCATTAAATCACCTGACTGTTTGGATGTGTCTGTTAGTAAATGTTTTATTTCTAAGAGATAATGAATAAAAGAGAACAATTGACCTTCAATAATTAGTTGACACTGTGTTAACCACAACCAACATGTTGGATCTCTGTTTAGTTGTCACTGTGTTAACCACAACCAACATGCTGGATCTCTGTTTAGTTGTCACTGTGTTAACCACAACCAACATGTTGGATCTCTGTTTAGTTGTCACTGTGTTAACCACAACCAACATGTTGGATCTCTGTTTAGGGGACAGTGCATTAAAATTAGTCTCTCTGGGAAGAGTGAGGAGGAGGTCCCTGCCCCTAAAATGAGTCTCTCTGGGGAGAGAGAGGAGGGGGGCCCTGCCTCTAAAATGAGTCTTTCAGGGGAACATGATACCAAAACTAAGAGGTGAGATGACAATATTGTTTAAGAACTTATAGTTTGTTTCTAGAACGTTTTATCCACAATGTTTTTACATTTGTTATTTTGCATTAGACATTATTGTTTATGGGAACCTTCATGTGTCTGTAAAATATTGTTGTTTTCAGATTTTAATTCATCGATTTTTGTGTATGAATTTTTGTTTTGCAAAACGCTATATAGCTAGAATGAAATGTTTGTATCCTGTATATTTGACTGTGATATGTGGATGTCGCACCAGCAAACACACTGGAATTTTAGCATGACACAATCATTTAGCCTACTCTTAATTATTGCCTAATATGTTGGCATGCATAACCTTGTTGTTTTTACTGTCTGAGTATACAGTATATATAGAATATATATAGAACCATTTATAGGAGGTTAGGAAGTGTCTGAGTATACAGTATATATAGAATATATATAGAACCATTTATAGGAGGTTAGGAAGTGTCTGAGTATACAGTATATATAGAATATATATAGAACCCTTTATAGGAGGTTAGCCTGTCTGAGTATACAGTATATATTTAACCCTTTATAGGAGGTTAGCCTGTCTGAGTATACAGTATATATAGAATATATATAGAACCCTTTATAGGAGGTTAGGAAGTGTCTGAGTATACAGTATATATAGAATATATATAGAACCCTTTATAGGAGGTTAGGAAGTGTCTGAGTATACAGTATATATAGAATATATATAGAACCCTTTATAGGAGGTTAGGAAGTGTCTGAGTATACAGTATATATAGAACCCTTTATAGGAGGTTAGGAAGTGTCTGAGTATACAGTATATATATAATATATATAGACCCCTTTATAGGAGGTTAGCCTGTCTGAGTATACAGTATATATAGAATATATATAGAACCCTTTATAGGAGGTTAGGAAGTGTCTGAGTATACAGTATATATAGAATATATATAGAACCCTTTATAGGAGGTTAGGAAGAGTCTGAGTATACAGTATATATAGAATATATATAGAACCCTTTATAGGAGGTTAGGAAGTGTCTGAGTATACAGTATATATAGAATATATATAGAACCCTTTATAGGAGGTTAGGAAGTGTCTGAGTATACAGTATATATAGAATATATATAGAACCCTTTATAGGAGGTTAGGAAGTGTCTGAGTATACAGTATATATAGAATATATATAGAACCCTTTATAGGAGGTTAGGAAGTGTCTGAGTATACAGTATATATAGAATATATATAGAACCCTTTATAGGAGGTTAGGAAGTGTCTGAGTATACAGTATATATAGAATATATATAGAACCCTTTATAGGAGGTTAGGAAGTGTCTGAGTATACAGTATATATAGAACCCTTTATAGGAGGTTAGGAAGTGTCTGAGTATACAGTATATATAGAATATATATAGAACCCTTTATAGGAGGTTAGGAAGTGTCTGAGTATACAGTATATATAGAATATATATAGAACCCTTTATAGGAGGTTAGGAAGTGTCTGAGTATACAGTATATATAGAATATATATAGAACCCTTTATAGGAGGTTAGGAAGTGTCTGAGTATACAGTATATATAGAATATATATAGAACCCTTTATAGGAGGTTAGGAAGTGTCTGAGTATACAGTATATATAGAATATATATAGAACCCTTTATAGGAGGTTAGGAAGTGTCTGAGTATACAGTATATATAGAATATATATAGAACCCTTTATAGGAGGTTAGGAAGTGTCTGAGTATACAGTATATATAGAACATATATAGAACCCTTTATAGGAGGTTAGGAAGTGTCTGAGTATACAGTATATATAGAATATATATAGAACCCTTTATAGGAGGTTAGGAAGTGTCTGAGTATACAGTATATATAGAATATATATAGAACCCTTTATAGGAGGTTAGGAAGTGTCTGAGTATACAGTATATATATAGAATATATATAGAACCCTTTATAGGAGGTTAGCCTGTCTGAGTATACAGTATATATAGAATATATATAGAACCCTTTATAGGAGGTCAGGTAGTGTCTGAGTATACAGTATATATAGAATATATATAGAACCCTTTATAGGAGGTTAGCCTGTCTGAGTATACAGTATATATATAATAGATATAGATCCCTTTATAGGAGGTTAGGAAGTGTCTGAGTATACAGTATATATAGATCCCTTTATAGGAGGTTAGGAAGTGTCTGAGTATACAGTATATATATAATATATATAGAACCCTTTATAGGAGGTTAGGAAGTGTCTGAGTATACAGTATACCACCTAACCAAAGCGTATGTCCCTGTCCTCTTTTTGAAGACGTGGCCAATTTAAACAGCCAGAAGACATTTTTTAATTAAGAAATAACACTTTTTGTTGTTTCTAAATGGCTGCTGGGTAATTTGAAATGCATCGAAATGTTCGTTCGTAGGCATCGGATTGAGTGAGCTGCGCAGTTTCACTGGGTTAGAAAACAAATGGACAGGTCTAGCTAGTTGATTTGTAGATCTGACACATTTGCTACCTCAGATTATGAGCCTAGCAGGTGTTGTGAATAAGTTATGTAGTACCCACAGAAGGCCACAGGGAGGAGCAAGAGAGCTATATAAACAGGGATATATATATATATATATATATATAAACCCATATCAATCAAAGCAGCATCTAACCCTACATATTACCTATTTTAGCCTTAACCCAAATTATTTTAGAAACTGTTTTAGTAATATTATTATGTTAGTAAATACCATTATAGTACTAAATAGCACTGAATATTTTGTTCATCTAAACCTGTCTCAGCATTTTGCTGTTGTTGTTTTGTTATTTTATTATATTTATTATTGTAAGGCAGAACACTTGATCAACAAGCCACGTGTTTTATTTTTCAAATGTGGTTTGAACTGGGTGACCTGGTAACCTCTATGTGAAAGTCCAGCAATTGGCGTGTGAAAGGTGCGGCAGGTTAGAGATCTAAGGAATTAACCAGAAAAATACACTTTATTTCTCAGCTGCCCCACCAATGTCTGTAGGTGAATTAATAACTTGTAATTGCAAAATGTCCAATAGACGGCAGCATAAGACCAAGAAGCATCAGTAACAGGCTACAAGCAGCAATATCATTGACATAAAATAGCATGCAACCACAGACTATATGTCCCATGATTTTCTAAAATGGTCACTTATTACTTTAGTTAGCGGTCTATCTCCTATTAGGGCTGTGTTGCTTTTGGGTGAGAAAAAAAGTAACTATAGCAGGTATTGAACCCCGGGTAAATAATCACTAGTCAGAACCTCAACCTCAGTATACATTCATTATAAAAATCATCTTAATATCTGATATTGTGAGTAAACAACCTCGAGAGTGCGTCTTCCAGCTCTCCATAAATCACATCATTCAACCCTCCCGGTTAGTAAATGTACCTCAACATGCCCCCGGAGAAGGCAGAGTAACGACACCAGCCTTAGAAGTCAGTTCTATTTGTGACGCAGTTCGCGCTGCATCTCCTCATTGGTTTATAGAAGCAGGTACCCACGTGCCATCTCCTCATTGGTTTATAGAAGCAGGTACCCACGTGCCATCTCCTCATTGGTTTATAGAAGCAGGTACCCACGTGCCATCTCCTCATTGGTTTATAGAAGCAGGTACCCACGTGCCATCTCCTCATTGGTTTATAGACGCAGGTACCCACGTGGCATCTCCTCATTGGTTAATAGAAGCAGGTACCCACGTGCCATCTCCTCATTGGTTTATAGAAGCAGGTACCCACGTGCCATCTCCTCATTGGTTTATAGAAGCAGGTACCCACGTGCCATCTCCTCATTGGTTTATAGAAGCAGGTACCCACGTGCCATCTCCTCATTGGTTTATAGAAGCAGGTACCCACGTGCCATCTCCTCATTGGTTTATAGAAGCAGGTACCCACGTACCATCTCCTCATTGGTTTATAGAAGCAGGTACCCACGTGCCATCTCCTCATTGGTTTATAGAAGCAGGTACCCACGTGCCATCTCCTCATTGGTTTATAGAAGCAGGTACCCACGTGCCATCTCCTCATTGGTTAATAGAAGCAGGTACCCACGTGCCATCTCCTCATTGGTTTATAGAAGCAGGTACCCACGTGGCATCTCCTCATTGGTTTATAGAAGCAGGTACCCACGTGCCATCTCCTCATTGGTTTATAGAAGCAGGTACCCACGTGCCATCTCCTCATTGGTTTATAGAAGCAGGTACCCACGTGCCATCTCCTCATTGGTTTATAGAAGCAGGTACCCACGTGGCATCTCCTCATTGGTTTATAGAAGCAGGTACCCACGTGCCATCTCCTCATTGGTTAATAGAAGCAGGTACCCACGTGCCATCTCCTCATTGGTTTATAGAAGCAGGTACCCACGTGCCATCTCCTCATTGGTTTATAGAAGCAGGTACCCACGTGCCATCTCCTCATTGGTTTATAGAAGCAGGTACCCACGTGCCATCTCCTCATTGGTTTATAGAAGCAGGTACCCACGTGCCATCTCCTCATTGGTTTATAGAAGCAGGTACCCACGTGCCATCTCCTCATTGGTTTATAGAAGCAGGTACCCACGTGCCATCTCCTCATTGGTTTATAGAAGCAGGTACCCACGTGGCATCTCCTCATTGGTTTATAGAAGCAGGTACCCACGTGGCATCTCCTCATTGGTTTATAGAAGCAGGTACCCACGTGGCATCTCCTCATTGGTTTATAGAAGCAGGTACCCACGTGCCATCTCCTCATTGGTTTATAGAAGCAGGTACCCACGTGCCATCTCCTCATTGGTTTATAGAAGCAGGTACCCACGTGGCATCTCCTCATTGGTTTATAGAAGCAGGTACCCACGTGCCATCTCCTCATTGGTTAATAGAAGCAGGTACCCACGTGTCATCTCCTCATTTAGTGTGTGTGTGTGTGTGTGTGTGTGTGTGTGTGTGTGTGTGTGTGTGTGTGTGTGTGTGTGTGTGTGTGTGTGTGTGTGTGTGTGTGTGTGTGTGTGTGTACTCCCTGGATGAGGAGATGTAATCTCATGTTTTGTCCACAGAAACCAACAGGAGAGATCAGAGTCAGAGATTCTCAGTGGTCAGTCTTCCCAGAGTCATCAAACAGACCTGGCCTCTATATTCAGTGTATGTGGTCCTGTTATGTACATTTGTTTTTGTTTACCTCAAGCAAAGTTGATCTGTCAATCATTCATTAATGTGTTAATGAGAAAGCATTTCTTCTCTTGCTTAACTTATTTACTTTATTTATTTCAGTTGCTTGAAGAGAAAATTATGACATTTGTGAAGAACGAGCTGAAGATGTTCAAGAGGATTCTTAGTCCAGAACTCCCAGAAGGCTTTGAGAGTCAGAAGCAGGATAAGGAAGTGGTGGATGCTGAAGATGAGAAGCAGGAGAGCAGTGCCAGAGAGGGGGCTCTGAAGATCACACTGCACATCCTGAGGAAAATGAACCAGAAGGAGCTTGCTGACACATACATTATAACATTTAAAAGCTGTAGCTAAAGTACAGCTAAAGTAGCTGTGTAACTCAATGATATAGTAGCAGCCTTAACACAACACCTAGTGACCTCATCAAGTAGCAGCAGGGATGTGTTGTGGTGATTAATTTAGAGAGAGAGAGAATTAATAATATAATCAGTCACACCAGTCTGACACACTGGAGAAATGTAAGATCTGTCTGCCTCATGTTGAATGCTGTTTTATAACATTTAAAAGCTGTAGCTAAAGTACAGCTAAAGTAGCTGTGTAACTCAATGATATTGTAGCAGTCTTAACACTGTAATTGTTCAGAGTAAATAAGTCACGGACACTAGAGAAGCTTTAACCAAGTTGAATTCTTCCCAAGGGGTCGGTACATCTGTTATTCAGACAACAAAACATCTGACACAAGCACTGATATTTAACCCTTTCTCCTAGGCTGAGTCTCCTCCTCCCTTTCTCCTAGGCTGAGTCTCCTCCTCCCTTTCTCCTAGGCTGAGTCTCCTCCTCCCTTTCTCCTAGGCTGAGTCTCCTCCTCCCTTTCTCCTAGGCTGAGTCTCCTCCGCAGCAGCCGAACAGCCAATGTATCTATGTTGCTCTATAAACCTTAGTGATATCTGTTCTTCCTCACTTCATCTGACCCCCTCCATCACTAATCCATGGCTCTCTCCCCTTTTCAATGCCTGCCACATGTAATCACTTCCCTGCACCAACACATTCCAAGCTTAGTGCATACACTATATACCTTCCTCCTATAACCATTACCTTCTGGTGTACACCCTCCACTATATACCTTCCTCCTACAGATACCCATTAACTTCTGGTGTAGACCCTCCACTATATACCTTCCTCCTATAACCATTACCTTCTGGTGTAGACCCTCCACTATATACCTTCCTCCTATAACCATTACCTTCTGGTGTAGACCCTCCACTATGTACCTTCCTCCTATAAACATTACCTTCTGGTGTAGACCCTCCACTATATACCTTCCTCCTATAACCATTACCTTCTGGTGTAGACCCTCCACTATATACCTTCCTCCTATAACCATTACCTTCTGGTCTAGACCCTCCACTATATACCTTCCTCCTATAACCATTACCTTCTAGTGTAGACCCTCCACTATATACCTTCCTCCTACAGATACCCATTACCTTCTGGTGGAGACCCTCCACTATATACCTCCCCCCTATAACCATTACCTTCTGGTGTAGACCCTCCACTATATACCTCCCCCCTATAACCATTACCTTCTGGTGTAGACCCTCCACTATATACTGTACCTTCCTCCTACAGATACCCATTACCTTCTGGTGTAGACCCTCCACTATATACCTTCCTCCTATAACCATTAACTTCTGGTGTAGACCCTCCACTATATACCTTCCTCCTATAAACATTACCTTCTGGTGTAGACCCTCTAAAGTCCCTCAGTGACATGAATAAGTATATTTCATGGTCTCAAAACAACACCTAGTGACCTCATCAAGTAGCGGCAGGGATGTGTTGTGGTGATTCATTGAGAGCGTGAGAATTAATAATATAATCAGTCACACCAGTCTGACACACTGGAGAAATGTAAGATCTGTCTATCTCATGTTGAATGATGTTTTATAATATTTAAAAGCTGTAGCTAAAGTACAGCTAAAGTAGCTGTGTAACTTAATGATATTGTAGCAGCCTGAACACAACACCTAGTGACCTCATCAAGTAGCAGCAGGGATGTGTTGTGGTGATTAATTAAGAGAGAGAGAGACAACATTAATAATACCGTCAATAATACCAATAATAATATAATCAGTCACACCAGTCTGTAATGCATTATGAAAACATTTACACATTTATAGTCAGTTAAGAGAATAAATTATTATAATGTAAAACTTTATAACAGTCCTACAATATTCTAGACATTAAAACAGACGTAATATTAATGTCCTCTGTGTTATTTCTAGATTCAGATGAGCTCGCTGTGATTTGCCAACGTGAACTCAAATCTAATCTAAAGAAGAAGTTTCAATGTGTATTTGAGGGGATCCCTAAACAAGGAAACCCAACACTTCTCAATAAGATCTACACAGAGCTCTACATCACAGAGGGTGGAACAGGAGAGGTCAATACTGAACATGAGCTGAAACAGATTGAGACAACAACCAGGAAACAAGCAAGACCAGAGACTGCAATCAAATGTAATGACATCTTCAAACCCTTAACTGGACAAGACAAACGTATCAGAACTGTGCTGACAAAGGGAGTCGCTGGCATTGGAAAAACAGTCTCTGTGCAGAAGTTCATTCTGGACTGGGCTGAAGGAAAAGCAAATCAGGATGTCCAATTTGTATTTTCATTCCCTTTTCGGGAGCTGAATTTGATGAAAGAGGACAAACACACTTTCATTGAACTTCTTAATCACTTCTCAATGGAAACCAAACAATCAAGAATCTCCAACTACAACAAGTACAAAGTTCTGTTCATCTTTGATGGTCTGGATGAGTGCCGACTGCCCCAAGACTTCCAGAAGAACAAGATTTGTTGGGACGTCACAGAGTCAACCTCAGTGGATGTTCTGCTGACAAATCTCATCAGGGGAAATCTGCTTCCCTCTGCTCTGCTCTGGATAACTACCCGACCAGCAGCAGCCAATAAGATCCCTTCAGGGTGTGTTGACCAGGTGACAGAGGTACGAGGGTTCAATGACCCGCAGAAGGAGGAGTACTTCAGGAAGAGATTCAGGGATGAGGACCTGGCCAGCAGAATCATCTCACACATTAAGACATCAAGGAGCCTCCACATCATGTGCCACATTCCAGTCTTCTGTTGGATTTCTGCAACAGTCCTTGAACACATGCTGAAACATAAGAGAGAAGAGATGCCCAAGACTCTGACTGAGATGTACACACACCTTGTGGAGTTTCATACCAAACAGAAGAATGAAAAGTATATTGGGAAAGAACAGACAGGTCCACACTGGAATAAAGAGAGCATTCTGTCACTGGGAAAACTGGCTTTTCAACAGCTTGTGAAAGGCAATCTGATTTTCTATGAAGAAGACCTGAAAGAGTCTGGCATTGATGTCAATGAAGCCTCAGTGTACTCAGGATTGTGCACACAGCTCTTTAAAGAGGAATGTGTGCTGTACCAGGACAAGGTGTACTGCTTCGTACATCTGAGCATTCAGGAGTTTCTGGCTGCTGTATATGTGTTCCTCTCATTCATCAACAACAATGAGAATCTAATGGACAAACTACAAACAAAGTCCAGTATATTTTCTTCGCTGTTCAGAGACAAGCCTGAAGTTACTTTCTATAAGAGTGCTGTGGATAAAGCCTTACAAAGTGAGACGGGAAACCTGGACCTTTTCCTCCGCTTCCTTCTGGGCCTCTCACTGGAGTCCAATCAGAAGCACTTACGAGGTCTACTGACAAAGACAAGAAGCAGCTCACAGAGCCATGAAGAAACAGTCAAGTACATCAAGAAGAAGATCAGGGAGAATCCCTCTCCAGAGAGGAGCATCAATCTGTTCCACTGTCTGAATGAACTGAATGACCATTCTCTAGTGGAGGAGATCCAAAGCTACCTTAGCTCAGGAAGTCTCTCTGAACCCAACTTGTCACCTGCACAGTGGTCAGCTCTGGTCTTTGTGTTGCTGACTTCAGAAAAGGAGCTGGATGTGTTTGACCTGAAGAAATACTCCAGATCAGAGGAAGGTCTTCTGAGGCTGCTGCCAGTGGTCAAAGCCTCCAGAGCTGCTCTGTGAGTAAATAAAATGAAGAAATATTCAGTTTAGAGAAAAATATGTATTATAATATGTAAATAATATTATATTGAATAACATATTCAATTAATTCATTGATTTTCACATTAGTATAACAATATGACCATACAATTCTAGGAAACGGAAGATGAATCTATATGTTCTTTGAGAGAATAAACCAAATGCATCTACCATTGTCCTTCTACACTACTGGTGTTAAATTAACAGTGTGTTTGTGAAGTTATGATGATCTCTTTGGCAGGCTGTCAGGCTGTGGAGTCACAGAGGAAGTCTGTGCTTCTCTGGTCTCAGCTCTGGAGTCAAACCCCTCACACCTGAGAGAGCTGGATCTGAGTAACAATGACCTGAAGGATTCAGGAGTGAAGCTGCTCTCTGATGGACTGGGGAATCCCCACTGTAAACTGGAGACTCTGAGGTCAGTATTCCTGTAGTTGGTCAACAAGTGATAACTGTTCACCAGATCCACATGTGTTTACCAGACACACATATTCCACACCATATGTGTTTGGACAGTGAAGCTTACAGTTTTACATTTGGTGCTATGCTCCAGCATTTTGGATTTGAGATATAATGTTTCATATTAGTTGACAGTACAGAATGTCACCTTTTATTTGAGGTTAAAGGTGAGAGGTTATTATGTTTTGTTGTAGCCTCTGTTATTGGTCATGGTGAGAGGTTAGCATGTTTTGTTGTAACCTCTGTTATTGGTAATGGTGAGAGGTTAGTATGTTTTGTTGTAGCCTCTGTTATTGGTAATGGTGAGAGGTTAGCATGTTTTGTTGTAGTCTGTAATTGGTAATGGTGAGAGGTTAGCATGTTTTGTTGTAGCCTCTGTTATTGGTAATGGTGAGAGGTTAGCATGTTTTGTTGTAGTCTCTGTTATTGGTAATGGTGAGAGGTTAGCATGTTTTGTTGTAGCCTCTGTTATTGATAATGGTGAGAGGTTAGCAGGTTTTTTTGTTGCCTCTAACATTCTAACTCATTATTATCATGATTCATTCAAGATCTTTTTTAATCATGGCATCCTCAGGATGAATTTAGTTGTGTTTAGAGACATGTTATCTACCACTTATAAATAACATTTCTCCAGTCATCATCCACTATTCAGTTAATAATTTACAAAACAAACTATGAATGCATTAATGTCACCTCACATGAAACATTTGATTTCAAAACCATTAATTTATGAATAGATATGGCAGGTTTCAAGACACTGATATATCTGAATATGTTGAAAAAAATTACTGCCACTATTTTCACTACCAAAGAATAGCAGTGTGATTTTAATATGATTTGACTCTTTGCAGGCTGTCAGGCTGTCTGGTCACAGAGGAAGGCTGTGCTTCTCTGGTCTCAGCTCTGAGGTCAAACCCCTCACACCTGAGAGAGCTGGACCTGAGCTATAATCACCCAGGAAACTCAGGAGTCAGACTGCTCTCTGCTGGACTGGAGGATCCACACTGCAGACTGGAGAAACTCAAGTATGTAGAGGGTTTATGTCAATGTTCATATCAGACATGTTGGACTTATCAGGCTAGTTAAGACAAACATTCTTACCACCACTTGGACAAAGTTGTATGCTCAGTGTGTATGAGTTCAGTATCCTGACTGTGTGGCCAGTGTGTGTTAGTTTCTCCAGTGTGTGTGTCCTGTGTGTGTCCAGTGTGTGTCCTGTATCTGTCCATTGGGTTTGGCCATTGTGTGTGTCCTTTCAAACACACAATGGACACACTCACTGAACATTCACATAGGACACCAACAGGACACACACACACACACACACACACACTGGACACACATAGGACACCAACAGGACACACACACACTGGACACACATAGGACACCAACAGGACACACACACACACACTGGACACACATAGGACACCAACAGGACACACACACACACACACACACACACACTGGACACACATAGGACACCAACAGGACAAACACACACACTGGACACACATAGGACACCAACAGGACACACACACACTGGACACAATATATTGCTCATTACCTTCTAATCGTTTCACCACAGGGGTGTTATGGTTAACTAACTGGATATTCTGTTAATTTCACATATCAATCAGAATTAAAGGTTAATTATCCTTCTACATGCACATTCTACTTGTGAAATAAACCGTGTGTTTGTGAAATCATGATGATCTCTTTATCAGGCTGTCAGGCTGTGGAGTCACAGAGGAAGGCTGTGCTTCTCTGGTCTCAGCTCTGAAGTCAAACCCCTCACACCTGAGGGAACTGGACCTGAGCTACAATCACCCAGGAGACTCAGGAGTCAGACTGCTCTCTGCTGGATTGGAGGATCCACACTGTAAACTGGAGACTCTGAGGTCAGGATTCCTGTAGTTGGTCAACAAGTGATAACTGTTCACCAGATCCACATGTGTTTACCAGGCACACATAGTCCACACCATATGTGTTTGGACAGTGAAGCTTACAGTTTTACATTTGGTGCTATGCTCCAGCATTTTGGATTTGAGATATAATGTTTCATATTAGGAGACAGTACAGAATGTCACCTTTTATTTGAGGTAAATGGTGAGAGGTTAGCATGTTTTGTTGTAGCCTCTGTTATTGGTAATGGTGAGAGGTTAGTATGTTTTGTTGTAGCCTCTGTTATTGGTAATGGTGAGAGGTTAGCATGTTTTGTTGTAGCCTCTGTTATTGGTAATGGTGAGAGGTTAGTATGTTTTGTTGTAGTCTGTAATTGGTAATGGTGAGAGGTTAGCATGTTTTGTTGTAGTCTCTGTTATTGGTAATGGTGAGAGGTTAGCATGTTTTGTTGTAGTATGTTATTGGTAATGGTGAGAGGTTAGCATGTTTTGTTGTAGCCTCTGTTAATGGTAATGGTGAGAGGATAGCATGTTTTGTTGTAGTCTGTTATTGGTTATGGTGAGAGGTTAGCATGTTTTGTTGTAGTCTGTTATTGGTAATGGTGAGAGGTTAGCATGTTTTGTTGTAGTCTCTGTTATTGGTAATGGTGAGAGGTTAACATGTTTTGTTGTAGTCTCTGTTATTGGTAATGGTGAGAGGTTAGTACGTTTTGTTGTAGCCTCTGTTATTGGTAATGGTGAGAGGTTAGCATGTTTTGTTGTAGCCTCTGTTATTGGTAATGGTGAGAGGTTAGCATGTTTTGTTGTAGCCTCTGTTATTGGTAATGGTGAGAGGTTAGCATGTTTTGTTGTAGCCTCTGTTATTGGTAATGGTGAGAGGTTAGCATGTTTTGTTGTAGCCTCTGTTATTGGTAATGGTGAGAGGATAGCATGTTTTGTTGTAGTCTCTGTTATTGGTAATGGTGAGAGGTTAGTATGTTTTGTTGTAGCCTCTGTTATTGGTAATGGTGAGAGGTTAGCATGTTTTGTTGTAGCCTCTGTTATTGGTAATGGTGAGAGGTTAGTATGTTTTGTTGTAGCCTCTGTTATTGGTAATGGTGAGAGGTTAGCATATTTTGTTGTAGCCTCTGTAACTTTCTCACTCATTATTATTCATGATCTATCTCAGTCAAGGCGTCACTGGCTTGATGTAGTCATTACGTTCAAGGAATATGGGACCAAATATACTTTTGACTAATTTAATATACTTTAAGTGTCAGAGTATTTATGACTTCTTCAAATAGGGGGACTAGATACATAAAATGCTCTAATTTTTCTAACGTTGAACCAGATATGTATTAAAATACCCTCAAATTAAAGGTGACATTATATACTGTCACCTCATATGAAACATTTGATCTGAAATCCAAAATGTTGGAGTATAGAGACACATTTAAAATGTTAACTTCACTGTCAAAATAGATATGGTGTGGACTGTATACTCAATACAATCTAAATCTGATTCCTCACTGTCTAAATAGATATGGTGTGGACTGTATACTCAATACAATCTAAATCTGATACCTCACTGTCAAAATAGATATGGTGTGGACTGTTTACTCAATACAATCTAAATCTGATACCTCACTGTCTAAATAGATATGGTGTGGACTGTATACTCAATACAATCTAAATCTGATACCTCACTGTCTAAATAGATATGGTGTGGACTGTATACTCAATACAATCTAAATCTGATACCTCACTGTCTAAATAGATATGGTGTGGACTGTATACTCAATACAATCTAAATCTGATACCTCACTGTCTAAATAGATATGGTGTGGACTGTATACTCAATACAATCTAAATCTGATTCCTCACTGTCTAAATAGATATGGTGTGGACTGTTTACTCAATACAATCTAAATCTGATACCTCACTGTCTGTCTTCTGACTGATACTGCTTTTTAAACTGGTCTGGTCAGTCTACTATAATATTTGTACTATACATGTTTCTATCTGCAGGCAATACTTTGATCATTTGTCATTTTTAATAATGAAACATTCATTTATGAATAAATATGGAAGGTTTCAGGACACTTATATATCTGAATATGTTGAAAAAATATACTGCCACTATTTTCACCACCAAAGAATATCAGTGTGATTTTAATATGATTTGACTCTTTGCAGGCTGTCAGGCTGTCTAGTCACAGAGGAAGGCTGTGCTTCTCTGATCTCAGCTCTGAGGTCAAACCCCTCACACCTGAGAGAGCTGGATCTGAGTAACAATGACCTGAAGGATTCAGGAGTGAAGCTGCTCTCTGCTGGACTGGGGGATCCCCACTGTAAACTGGAGACTCTGAGGTCAGTATTCCTGTAGTTGGTCAACAAGTGATAACTATTCACCAGATCCACATGTGTTTACCAGACACACATAGTCCACACCATATTTTATTTATTTATTTAATTTTTATTTCACCTTTATTTAACCAAGTAGGCTAGTTGAGAACAAGTTCTCATTTACAACGGCGACCTGGCCAAGATAAAGCAAAGCAGTGTGAACAGACAACAACACAGAGTTACACATGGAGTAAACAATAAACAAGTCAATAACACAGTAGAAAAAAAAAGAGTCTATATACATTGTGTGAAAAGGCATGAGGAGGTAGGCAATAAACAGGCCATAGGAGTGAATAATTACAATTTAGCAGATTAACACTGGAGTGATAAATGATCAGATGGTCATGTGCAGGTAGAGATACTGGTGTGCAAAAGAGCAGAAAAGTAAATAAATATAAACAGTATGGGGATGAGGTAGGTAAATTGGGTGGGCTATTTACCGATGGACTATTTACAGCTGCAGCGATCGGTTAGCTGCTCAGATAGCAGATGTTTAAAGTCGGTGAGGGAGATAAAAGTCTCCAACTTCAGCGATTTTTTGTAATTCGTTCCAGTCACAGGCAGCAGAGAACTGGAACGAAAGGCGGCCAAATGAGGTGTTGGCTTTAGGGATGATCAGTGAGATACACCTGCTGGAGCGCGTGCTACGGGTGGGTGTTGCCATCGTGACCAGTGTACTGAGATTAGACTGAGCTTTACCTAGCATGGACTTGTAGATGACCTGGAGCCAGTGGGTCTGGCGACGAATATGTAGCGAGGGCCAGCCGACTAGAGCATACAGGTCGAAGTGGTGGGTGGTATAAGGTGCTTTAGTGACAAAACGGATGGCACTGTGATAAACTGCATCCAGTTTGCTGAGTAGAGTGTTGGAAGCTATTTTGTAGATGACATCGCCGAAGTCGAGGATCGGTAGGATAGTCAGTTTTACTAGGGTAAGTTTGGCGGCGTGATTGAAGGAGGCTTTGTTGCGAAATAGAAAGCCGACTCTAGATTTGATTTTAGATTGGAGAAGTTTGATATGAAACTGGAAGGAGAGTTTACAGACTAGCCAGACACCTAGGTACTTAAAGATGTCCACATATTCTAGGTCGGAACCATCCAGGGTGGTGATGCTAGTCGGGCATGCGGGTGCAGGCAGCGAACGGTTGTAAAGCATGCATTTGGTTTTACTAGCGTTTAAGAGCAGTTGGAGGCCACGGAAGGAGTGTTGTATGGCATTGAAGCTCGTTTGGAGGTTAGATAGCACAGTGTCCAAGGAAGGGCCTTACAAATTAGGGTGGAAGATATGTATTTGGTCAATAACAAAAGTTTATCTTAATACTTTGTTATATACCCTTTGTTGGCAATGACAGAGTTCAAACATTTTCTGTAAGTCTTCACAAGGTTTTCACACACTGCTGCTGGTATTTTGGCCCATTCCTCCATGCAGATCTCCTCTAGAGCAGTGATGTTCTGGGGCTGTTGCTGGGCAACACGGACTTTCAACTCCCTCCAAAGATTTTCTATGGGGTTGACATCTGGAGACTGGCTAGGCCACTCCAGGACCTTGAAATGCTTCTTACGAAGCCACTCCTTCATTGCCAGGGCGGTGTGTTTGGGATCATTGTCATGCTGAAAGACCCAGCCACGTTTCATCTTCAACGCCCTTGCTGATCTGAAGGAGGTTTTCACTCAAAATCTCACGATACATGGCCCCATTCAAATGTTCCTTTACACTGATCAGTCGTCCTGGTTCCTTTGCAGAAAAATAGCCCCAAAGCATGATGTTTCCACGCCAATGCTTCACAGTAGGTATGGTGTTCTTTGGATGCAACTTAGCATTCTTTGTCCTCCAAACACGGTGAGTTGAGTTTTTACCAAAAAGTTATATTTTGGTTTCATCTGACCATATGACATTCTCCCAATCTTCTTCTGGATCATCCAAACGCTCTCTAGCAAACTTCAGACAGGCTTGGACATGTACTGGCTTAAGCAGGGGGACACGTCTGACACTGCAGGATTTGAGTCCCTGGCGGCGTAGTGTGTTACTGATGGTAGGCTTTGTTACTTTGGTCCCAGCTCTCTGCAGGTCATTCACTAGGTCCCCCCGTGTGGTTCTGGGATTTTTGCTCACCGTCCTTGTGATCATTTTGACCCCACAGGGTGAGATCTTGCGTGGAGCCCCAGATCAAGGGAGATTATCAGTGGTCCTGTATGTCTTCCACTGTCTTCCAACAGCTCCCACAGTTGATGTCTTCAAACCAAGCTGCTTACCTATTGCAGATTCAGTCTTCCCAGCCTGATGCAGGTCTACAATTTTGTTTCTGGTATCCTTTGACAGCACTTTGGTCCTGGCCATAGTGGAGTTTGGAGTGTGACTGTTTGAGGTTGTGGACAGGTGTCTTTTATACTGATAACAAGTTCAAACAGGTGCAATTAATACAGGTAACAAGTGGAGGACCGAGGAGCCTCTTAAAGAATAAGTTACAGGTCTGTGAGAGCCAGAAATATTGCTTGTTTGTAGGTGACCAAATCCTTATTTTCCACCATAATTTGCAAATAAATTCATTAAAAATGTTCTAATTTTGTCTGTCATAGTTGAAGTGTACCTATGATGAAATTACAGGCCTCTCTCATCTTTTTAAGTGGGAGATCTTGCATAATTGGTGGCTGACTAAATACTTTTTTGCACCAATGTAGGTCTGTAACAGTTTGGGTCCAGGGTGTCTCCCCCTTTGAAGAGGGGGATGACCGCGTCAGCTTTCCAATCCTTGGGGATCTCAGATGATACGAAAGAGAGGTTGAACAGGCTTGTATGGGTCTAGGTTTTGCAGCTCTTTCAGAACATCTGCTATCTGGATTTGGGTAAAGGAGAAGCTGGGGAGGCTTGGGCGAGTGGAGGAGGTGCTCTTGTTCTCCATGGACTTTACAGTGTCCCAGAACTTTTGGGAGTTAGAGCTACAGGATGCAAATTTCTCCTTGAAAAAGTTGGCCTTTGTGTTTGGACAGTGAAGATTACAGTTTTAAATCCGGTGCTATGCTCCAGCATTT